>NC_137457.1:307453403-307736574 GCF_964235325.1 Thermobia domestica
ATGCACTACCACTTGCCACTCACTAACTATATTTTAGTTCACCGAAGATATACTTTTAAGTTTATCGGTTAATCTTTTAGCACTTTCCGATAATTGTAATTTACAAATTGCCGTAATGAAATTGTTTTAGACTAATTACAGCACACAAAGTACAAACAGGAACTGTGTTTACTTTTTATTGATTGTTTATTATCAACACTAATAAATGGAAATTCCAAGAACTCCACACGAAGATTCCCGAAGATTGCCGAAGGTTCCCGAAGTTTCCCGAAGTTTTCCGAACATTACCGAACCTAACCGAAGATGAACATGAGAGTTTATCCGCAATTCCTGTACATGTTGGTTAATGTACCACACGAATGGTTCCGAAAATTGCCGAACTTAACCGAAGATGGACATAAGAATGTATCAACAATTCGTGTACACGTTTAGTAAATGGAACTTGCAAAAGTCTTGTAACTTTAAAGATCAGCAAAGATATATTTCAAAGTTTATTATTAGATGTAACTTTGTAACAAATTTGGTATTTTAAAATAAATGATTTAACAACAGAGAGTATACCAATGATTGGCTTTACTTTAACAGTAGTAATTTTATAGTGCGCGGCGCGGCTTGCTGCGCGGGATTTATAGTTTTAAAATTTAATCTCGTACCCAAACGCATTTCGTTTGTAGTCTCGTACGCAGGTGCTTTAACATATTTTAAATTAGTAACAGTAATATTACATAATGTGATATAATTTGTAAATGCATTATTAAAGTTTGCAACACTTGAAATAATTATAGCTACTTGCTTTGTATGCTTTTCCACTGTGTTATGGGTCTAAAAAATTCCTTTCTTAGTAGCGCTAAGAATTTGTTTTGTCTGCTAAACTGGTTTAAACCGGTTTAAACTAGTTTATTGTTTTTCTTATACAATTATTCAGTTCTGCAACAACTTCGTTGTTAATTTTTTTATTTGTTCGCTTCCAGCGTAAGCTCTGAACAATCGTTGATTGTGAAAATATAAAAATTGCTGTGCAAACTCCTTATTTATTTAACATCTCGTAATAAATTACTCGAACACTACGTGTGAGCATACAAAAGATAAAAAATTGCTGTGCAAACTCCTTATTTATTTAACCTTTCGTAATATTCATTGGATCGTTTGTTACTCAAACTCTTTATTTATTTAACCTCTCGTAATAAATTACTCGAACACTACGTGTGAGCATACCAAAGATAATTTGAAAATATTAAAAGTTGTGTCAGCCTATAAATAATTCCGATAGAAACACAAAGTAACATAGTTACAAATATTTTATTCGTTCGCTTCATTAGCAGCCCAGAGGAATTACATTCCGAAAATATTAAAATTATCAAAACAACTTAAACATAAGAAAGTTATTTTAGAATGACACAAGATGATTAAACTTAAAATTTATTACATGAAGCTCTTTGAATGTTAAATGGTGAAGTAAAATTTAAGTCAGTGTTGCAATTGAATACAGAAACTATCAGTAAAAGTACAAGTTCCCAAAAGTAAAATGTAGAAACAAAACTTAAAACACAATGTTGCAATCTAAGTTGGAAAGAAAATTAAAAATACAACTTACAAACAAAATGTAGAAACCGAAAATAAAATTGCAGAAGCAAAATTAATACTGCAAGTTTAAAAAAATTGAAACTGACATGAAAATACATAAACAAAATTAAAACAACGCTACAATCTAAATTTAAAGTACAAGTTCCCAAAAGTAAAGTGCAGAAACAAAACTTAAAACACAATGTTGCAATCCAAATTTGTAAAAGAAAAAATTAAAAGTACAAGTTTAAAAAATTGAAACATGCAAACTAAAAAATAAAAATACAGAAACAAAACTTAAAACACAATGTTGCAATCCAAATTGCAAAAGAAAATTAAAAGTACAACTTTAAACACAATGTTACATTACAAATTCCGAAACAAAATAAAAATTACAACTGAAGAAATAAAAAATGCAAACTGAAAAACTAAAAATGCAGGAATAAAAAATTTTAAAGTACACAATGTTGCAATCTAAATTGCAAAATGAAAATAACAAGGAGGAAACAAATTTTAAAAAATGCAAAACTGAAAAACAAAAAATACAAAATAAGATTAAAACAATGTTGCAATCGAAAATACAGAAAGAAAATAAAAATACAAACAAAACATATACGAAACATTATGTAGTAGTATAGCACGTCATTATTTTAATAACATGAGTTGGCACCAGCTTTGGTGAGATTTGCGGACAAAGTTGGTGAGATCTACGTGCTATACTACTACATAATGTTTCGTATATGTTTTATGTTTGTATTTTTATTTTCTTTCTGTATTTTCGATTGCAACATTGTTTTAATCTTATTTTGTATTTTTTGTTTTCAGTTTTGCATTTTTTTAAATTTTCCTCCTTGTTATTTTCATTTTGCAATTTAGATTGCAACATTGTGTACTTTAAAATTTTTTATTCCTGCATTTTTAGTTTTTCAGTTTGCATTTTTTATTTCTTCAGTTGTAATTTTTATTTTGTTTCGGAATTTGTAATGTAACATTGTGTTTAAAGTTGTACTTTTAATTTTCTTTTGCAATTTGGATTGCAACATTGTGTTTTAAGTTTTGTTTCTGTATTTTTATTTTTTAGTTTGCATGTTTCAATTTTTTAAACTTGTACTTTTAATTTTTTCTTTTACAAATTTGGATTGCAACATTGTGTTTTAAGTTTTGTTTCTGCACTTTACTTTTGGGAACTTGTACTTTAAATTTAGATTGTAGCGTTGTTTTAATTTTGTTTATGTATTTTCATGTCAGTTTCAATTTTTTTAAACTTGCAGTATTAATTTTGCTTCTGCAATTTTATTTTCGGTTTCTACATTTTGTTTGTAAGTTGTATTTTTAATTTTCTTTCCAACTTAGATTGCAACATTGTGTTTTAAGTTTTGTTTCTACATTTTACTTTTGGGAACTTGTACTTTTACTGATAGTTTCTGTATTCAATTGCAACACTGACTTAAATTTTACTTCACCATTTAACATTCAAAGAGCTTCATGTAATAAATTTTAAGTTTAATCATCTTGTGTCATTCTAAAATAACTTTCTTATGTTTAAGTTGTTTTGATAATTTTAATATTTTCGGAATGTAATTCCTCTGGGCTGCTAATGAAGCGAACGAATAAAATATTTGTAACTATGTTACTTTGTGTTTCTATCGGAATTATTTATAGGCTGACACAACTTTTAATATTTTCAAATTATCTTTGGTATGCTCACACGTAGTGTTCGAGTAATTTATTACGAGAGGTTAAATAAATAAAGAGTTTGAGTAACAAACGATCCAATGAATATTACGAAAGGTTAAATAAATAAGGAGTTTGCACAGCAATTTTTTATCTTTTGTATGCTCACACGTAGTGTTCGAGTAATTTATTACGAGATGTTAAATAAATAAGGAGTTTGCACAGCAATTTTTATATTTTCACAATCAACGATTGTTCAGAGCTTACGCTGGAAGCGAACAAATAAAAAAATTAACAACGAAGTTGTTGCAGAACTGAATAATTGTATAAGAAAAACAATAAACTAGTTTAAACCGGTTTAAACCAGTTTAGCAGACAAAACAAATTCTTAGCGCTACTAAGAAAGGAATTTTTTAGACCCATAACACAGTGGAAAAGCATACAAAGCAAGTAGCTATAATTATTTCAAGTGTTGCAAACTTTAATAATGCATTTACAAATTATATCACATTATGTAATATTACTGTTACTAATTTAAAATATGTTAAAGCACCTGCGTACGAGACTACAAACGAAATGCGTTTGGGTACGAGATTAAATTTTAAAACTATAAATCCCGCGCAGCAAGCCGCGCCGCGCACTATAAAATTACTACTGTTAAAGTAAAGCCAATCATTGGTATACTCTCTGTTGTTAAATCATTTATTTTAAAATACCAAATTTGTTACAAAGTTACATCTAATAATAAACTTTGAAATATATCTTTGCTGATCTTTAAAGTTACAAGACTTTTGCAAGTTCCATTTACTAAACGTGTACACGAATTGTTGATACATTCTTATGTCCATCTTCGGTTAAGTTCGGCAATTTTCGGAACCATTCGTGTGGTACATTAACCAACATGTACAGGAATTGCGGATAAACTCTCATGTTCATCTTCGGTTAGGTTCGGTAATGTTCGGAAAACTTCGGGAAACTTCGGGAACCTTCGGCAATCTTCGGGAATCTTCGTGTGGAGTTCTTGGAATTTCCATTTATTAGTGTTGATAATAAACAATCAATAAAAAGTAAACACAGTTCCTGTTTGTACTTTGTGTGCTGTAATTAGTCTAAAACAATTTCATTACGGCAATTTGTAAATTACAATTATCGGAAAGTGCTAAAAGATTAACCGATAAACTTAAAAGTATATCTTCGGTGAACTAAAATATAGTTAGTGAGTGGCAAGTGGTAGTGCATCGATACTAAACTGAAAAAGTTACGGGAAGTTTTATCATTGTAGTTAACGGGCAGTGTTAGTGCAATTCCCGACAACCTTTCAAGTGTAGTGTCGGTAAACTTACAACTAAATCTGTTGTGAACTAAAACAAGTTCGGGAAAGTTTTATTATTATATTTACTGCTAAGTGTAAAAATTCTTAAAAAGTGTATCTTTGGTCAACACATTGTGAATTATTTCATAAAAGTCTACTTACGAAACCTTGTCATTTAAAATACTGTGAAAAGAAATATCAAAGTTCTGTGTACATTATTGTGTAAAATATTTACTGTATAAGACAAAAATTCAAATTGCAATTACATATTTAGTGTGTCAATCATACAATGGAAGGACAGTCTGTCATCTGTACCATGTTGTCGGCACAAGAAGCACGTGGATATGAAAATCCAAACGAAGTTTTATTTACATGGGAAGTGATAACACAATGTCATGCTGCGGGTGCCATGGTAAGCAATGAAGCTTATTCCAAGTTATTGCAGGCATTGTTTATGCATTTTGGTTCTGATCCTCATGTTGTTTTGAAAAAGTGTAAGTCTGCAAAAGATATTATTGATTTATATCATATAGGCTTCTTTCGTCAAGATAATATAAAGAATTTAGCTCGTGAAAAGTTTATGGAACTTGTGTCTGAAGGAAAAGCTAATAGTTTAACTACACATGACTTTAACGTTTTCATGGAAAATTTTATAAACTTTCCAAGTCCTAATACTAATAATGTATCACAACCTGTCATGTATGGGAGTGGTAAAACAAATGAATATTTTCGTATTGTTAATAATAGAACCAAACATTATACTTATTTTGGACTTACAGGAAAGGAAGTTACAATTGAGCGTATGCAAACTAGCGGAATAGATGATCCTGAAAAATATATTCAGTTGTTATTTGAATTTGTAAAGGATCATGTTTTAAATGATGCCGATGATGATATGTATGTTGGTATAACAATAGAAAGTTCTGCTTCCACAATTAATAAACCAATATACATTTCGTGGCGTCAAAAGTCAAATTTAAGCTCCGACATTCTATTTCGTAAAATTGAAAATGTTTTAAATAGTAATGAAAATTATTTATTAGGTGATAAAGTAAATTTCAAAATTCATATTGTTGATTTACGTAAAGGTAGGGGACGAACTATGGGTTCATCAAAATATGTTGATCTTGTAACACACATGCATCAATGTACTATTCCTGTACAAAAGGATGTGTATTGTCTTCCCAAGAGTATTATTCTTGGAATGGGTAGGGCTGATCATCGTTATAATTACGTATATGAATTGAAAAATCATTCTGAACGATTGATGAAACAAGCAAAGGATTTGTGTGTCAGTGCTAAAGTTGACATTGAAATCCATGATGGATGTACTATTGATGATGTAAAAAAGTTTCAAAATAAGCTATCACCTCATTATCAAATTGTTGTTTACGAAAAAAATCGTTTAACTCGAAACTACAATGTAATTTATCCTGGAATATATGCATCAAAGAAAATTTTAATTTTGTATACTGAGGGACACTATGAATTAATTACTAGTATTACAACACTATTAAACAAGAAAAATTATTGCCAGTATTGTTTGGAAGGTTATCATCGTACAGAAAATCATAAGTGTAACTTCAAATGTCCAATGTGTGAAAAGTATCACAATGTTTGTAATAATGATAATAATATTAAACGCGAATGCATTAATTGTCATAGACTGTTTCCTTCAGAAGAATGTTTTGCTAATCATAAAACAATAAATGTTTCCGGAAAAAGTTTATGCGAAACAAAGAAAATTTGTGTCCTATGTGGTGATATGATTGACATGCGTTCACGCAGGTCTCAACATGAATGTGGTGAACGTTATTGTAAAACATGTTACACATATGTAAGCGATGACCATATTTGTTTTGTTCAAACGGCTATGATGCAACATGTAGATACCTTTTTGTACATTATCTTTGATGTAGAAACAATGTTACTTCCTAAAAATGAACAGGGAGAACAAGAACATCGCGTAAATTTCGTAAATTGTATTCATGCTTGTTACAAGTGTAAGGATATGAAACTTGATGATACATGCTTTGTATGCGGCGATAAAAATGGATTCCGTTCGTTTGATTTTCACAACATTGAAGAATTTGTTAATCATGTATTAATAACTCGACCAATGTTTAAAAAAATCATTGTGCTTTCCCATAATGGCAGTAATTATGATATGCAATTCTGTGCTAAAACTTTGATCATAAACCATCATTTTACACCTGAAGTAATAATGTCAGGGCAAAAAATTATTGAAATGCGTTTAGGACAAAAGATTTACTTTCGTGACACATATTTGTATATGGGAGTTAAATTATCTAAATTACCTAAGACGTTAGGTCTTTCTGCAAATTTACGAAAGGGAGATTTTCCGTACTTGTTTAATACAGTAGAGAACCAAAATTATATAGGCAAAATTCCTGATCTAAAATATTTTGATCCTGATTCAAGGAGCACTGAAGATCGACAGCAACTTATCATATGGCACAAAGAACGTGTTGCAAGTAATGAGGAGTATAATCTCCAAAAGGAAATGATTAAATATTGTCAAAATGATGTTAAAATTTTAGCAGAGGCTGTCATTAAATTTTCAAACTTAATTGAAGACAAAACAAATGGTATCCAATGTTTTATCGCTGCACCAACTATTGCTAGTTTGGCAATACTAACATATCGTACCTTATATTTACCCAAAGAAATTATTCCAATTATTCCACCTTATGGATTTGACCATCGTGATCGTCAAAGTCTGAAGGCAATGTACTGGCTACGGTACTTAGAACGTACTACTGGTAATAAAATTCTTCATTCTGGAAATGGTTTGGAAAAACGATTTGGGAGGTATAAGGTTGATGGATTTGAAACTGAAACAAATACAGTTTACGAATTTCATGGATGCTACTATCACGGGTGTTTAAACTGTTATCCTACACTACGACACGTGTCCCTAGATTCAACCTCTAAGCAAGGTACATCACTACAAGATCGGTATGAAAACACCACCACAAAAATAGCATTTCTTAAAAAATTAAATCTTAATGTCATTGAAATGTGGGAATGTGAATGGGATCATATGGTAAAAAATGATAAAAAATTACAACAGTTTATTCAAACACAGTGTCATGATCTTGTCGACCATCTGGTACCTAAAGATAGTTTTCATGGGGGACGTACAGAATGTTTTAATGCCTTATATGAGTGTACCAGTGAAGAGTCTGTGTCATATTATGATGTTACCAGTCTTTACCCCTGGGTGATGGCACGTAAGCCATTGCCTATAGGAAAACCTATAATATACAAGGGGCCTGACTTTCCACAAGTGCAAAGTATTCATGGATTAGTGAAATGTAGTATCTTGCCTCCCAAAGACTTATATTTTCCAATTTTACCATATACATGTAATGATCGCCTTTTGTTTGGGTTATGTCGTACGTGCATGGAACAAAGTGACAACAATTGCATCCATAATGATGCCGAGCGTGTCCTTACTGGTACATACTGTACTCCTGAACTTCATGTGGCTTTAGATCTCGGATACAAAATTCTACAAATTATTGAAATTTGGGAATTCAAATTATCCGATTCAGAAAATAATCTGTTTAAAGATTATGTCAATTCCTTCTTAAAAATGAAACAGGAGTCTTCAGGATTTCCTAGCTGGTGCAAAACTAAACAAGATCAAGAAAAATATATTGCAGACTATTATGAACATGAATGCATTCAGTTAACGGAAAATAACATTCAATCAAATCCTGGTCTAAGATATATTTCCAAAATATTTCTCAATTCATTGTATGGGAAATGGGGACAAAGAACAGATTTATCTCAATCTGTAATTGTAGATACTCCAGAAAAATTTTTAAGTTATCTATGGGCACCCCAATATGAGGTACAAACTGTATTGCCTATTGGAGAGCGGCATCTCATTGTATCATATAAAAACATTGAAAACAAAAACAAGCCATGGAAATTTTCCAATGTTGTCCTTGCAGCCTTCATCACCTCTTGGGCGCGTCTAAAACTTTACGAGTTACTAACAGCTATAGATCCTGAGCGTGTATTGTACTGCGACACTGATAGTATTATGTTTGTGCAGCAACGTAATGAAAAGCCTCCACTTTCTTTGGGTTCCTATTTAGGTGAGTTAACTAATGAAGTTCCTGATGGGTGGGAAATTGATGCGTTTATAGGCTTAGGGCCAAAAAATTATGCCTATAGAATGAAAGAAGTTCAAACAGGGAAAGTAGATTATGTATTTAAAATTAGAGGAATTACTTTAAATCATCGTACACGACAAGAAATTAACTTTGATCATTTTTATCAACTAGTTCGGGATAAAGCTGAGAAAAAACAGTTACACAATCCAGGAAGAATTGTTCGTAAGCCTGGGTTTGTCATCGTGTCCAAGTCTGAAACTAAAACACATCAGAAAGTTCAAAATAAAAGACGACGATTAAATCATAACAGTATTACTGACTATAGAACATTGCCATATGGTTATCAAAGTATTAAGTGCGTGAAATGAATGGTATTCTGTATATATGTAAATAGTAAACTGTCTAAAGGTATCATGATGTCCATAAGTTTTGCTATCTGTTGGTACTTGTACGTATATATAATGTAAATATGTCAATAAGTTATTAAGAATATTCTAAGTATAGTAAATATCTTATTTAAATATATCTATATATGTATATCAATATGCCAAAATAGAATATTGTAGAGTATATAAATACAATAAAGCGTTACAATTTATAATAATATGTTTTATTTCTCGAAAGAAATATTGATATCATACGAAGTATCTGTATTCTATATAAGATAAAGAAAGAATACGTATGCTTCATATAAGGTTATTTATACGTATTTCCTACAATAAATGATTCTAAGTTGGAAACCATAATGATGGCATAATGTCTACTATACGATGAACAAGCATCTTAGAAGTAAGTAAAGGTATCAATATAAGACATTAGAATACTGTAGTGAAAAGATATCTATATGTAAATGGGTTATACCACAGTGATATCCTTTGTGCTTCAAATATCCGTACAACATGTCTAACAACCATCTACATGCGTAAAAATCACAATATATACATTCTAACATGGTATTCAAGGTAATCTATATACATAAGGAATCAGTTCATGTGTTTGCATTCATCTAGCATATCACCAAACAAAATATACATCTCTACAATACGATAAAATAAGGTTACAATCCAAAATTAATACAATAGAAACACTTCAGGTGTTTGCATCCAGTCTAGTATAGCCCCTAAAGCTACGCAACCAACAACACATGATTAAAACACTTACATGCAAACGAAAGATAATATATCTACAATATGATACATATATTCCTGTCCTGATATCAAAAACCAATATACATACATACATACATGAACCCACTTACAAACTAATCACATATACATGCAATTTGTCATTCGTCTAAGCTTCGTACACCATTAGACCCCCACAATATCCAAAAGATGATATTCTATGATAAAATCCCATATCACCTACACATACATGTACCCCCGCTTACAAACTAATCATATATACATGCAATTTATCCTTCGTCTAAGCTTCCTACATCATTAGATCCATACAGTATTCAAAAGATGATATTCTATGCTAAAATCCAATATCACCTACACATACCTGTACCCCGATTACAAACTAATCACAAATACATGCAATTTGTCATTCGTCTAAGCTTCGTACACCAGTAGACCTATACAATATCCAAAAGATGATATTCTATGATAAAATCACATATCAGCTACATACATGTACCCCCCACTTACAAACTATTCATATATACATGCAATTTCTTATTCGTCTAAGCTTCGTACTCCATTAGACCCATGCAGTATCCAAAAGATGATATTCTATGATAAAATCCCATATCACCTACACATAGATGTACCCCCCTTACAAACTATTCATATATACATGCAATTTGTCATTCATCTAAGCTTCGTACCCCATTAGATCAATACAGTATCCAAAAGATGATATTCTATGGTAAAATCCCATATCAGCTACTGAAAATACAATATCATTACATAAAATATGTTTCTTAGAGTTGCGCGCATTTCCTTCCACATTATCTCATACATTTATGTACAATACGCAGTGCTGTATATTACATATATCCGCAAAATGCCTCTAAATATACGAAAAAACAGTAAAATCCATTCTTTGTAATCCTTTTCTTTAGCATCTCATTAATATTCATTATCATCTCATTAATATTCATAAATAATTAATTCATTACTCTAGTTTTTTAAAAGGATAAAATTATTTATGCGGAAATACCTACAGAAATCTTGGTTGAAAACTTCTTCCAAAAAGCACAATAGTGAAAGTTGTCTTGCGTACACATTCATTCAGTCTTTTTTCCTCTTTGCAAGTCAGGTAGGAAGGGCACCCTTTCTCTCCCCTCTACGTATGTGGCAAGGTCTTAACAAAATGCGTAAGAAGTCAAACGCCGGTTTAAAGTGATCCTTTGCTCACAAAACAAAAAAACACACTTCAACCCTCCATCTTATATGCGGTTTCCTCAATATGAGGTAATACATTAACTTTTAAAAAGTGACACGTAACTATCTCATTCTTAAATTCTCTGTCGTTAGAATAATGATTCTTATTTCTTTCTTTTTTCACATATTTTTGAGTTTCCATGCATTAGAAATCACAGGCCCCCCCATTAAGCAATGTCCAGAGAAAAGCACAGTTCGTTCCCTCCACCTCCAAAAAACCCTGGACCACCCAAAAATATAGCACACCTGTGTATATGTTTCTTTCGTTCTTTAGTAAACATCAAAGGGCTCCCTCCCTACCCATGCCATTCTTAGGTTACATGACTTTCTCACGTCCTGCTGTTACACTATTTTCAGACATCCATATGTCACATTAAATTGACACTTTGTTACTTCCTTAATTGACACAATGATGGAATTACGAGACAGCTGCATAAGAGCTTCTCATACGCTTACAATGGTGTTTGTCGGCAATCCATTGTTCTATTACCTCTCCTACTTTTGAGCAGAAAATCCAATATCACTACTCCATTTTCCCTCCTCCTGTGCCCTTTCCCCTGTGGTTACCTCACCTTACGACATCCCCTTCTTTCTTTAGAATTAGTTTCTTGAATACCAAGACCAACTGCGTTCAAGATTAACAAAAAAGACTTGTGTGGACATGTTCTGAAGTTCCTTTAGCTATTTCTGGTCACTTGACCAAGAAATAAGGAAGGAAAAACACGTTTCTTAAAGGCTTGGGGAAAAACAGTAAGTAATCAGCATAAATTGTATAAATTAATATAAAATTGTATTAAAATATATGATAAAACATTCAACAGGAAATTTGCATCCATTTTCGTGAGATTTTGGGAACATGGGTAAATTTTTTGGTACAAAATGGCTGATTTTAGCCTCATTTTCGTGAGATTTTGGGAACATGGATAATTTTTGGTAGAAAATGGCGGATTTTAGGGCGATTTTCGTGAGATTTTCGGAACATGGGTAAATTTTGGTACAAAATGGCGGATTTTAGGGCGTTTTTCGTGAGATTTTCGGAACAAGTTCGTGAGAAGTACGTGCTATACTACTAGAGCATCATCTCTGGGAACTGATTTATGGTCATCTGAGAGTCCTAATTCCTGAACCGTACTCCACAAGCACTGATTAAAATAGAAATTACACCCACTAAATGTGCGTTTTCGGCAACAATGTTCTTAGAGATGGTAGTGTGGCTTGCTCGAAATCCAGTTTGATTAATTTCGGATTCCAGTCATTAACATTAGCCTTCACCAAAGTGAAAAACGTCTGATACGTCTTTGTTTTCTCCAAATTACTTCCGATGTCTATGTGTATTTTATATTGGGCATACTGTTGACTACAACATTTAAATGTTCCGTTTATGAAAAACGCAATGTGCTCAGTTGTAAACTCCTTCCCTTTTCAGCGCAAAATATTAACATTCTTCCTTCTTCTGTGGTGCCACCTGCTAGCAGGAAGTTTCTCTCGTCATCTTATCCTCAAAATGTCCACATGTTTCGCAATGTGTATCGCAAATGTCCCCCCGTCTAAGGAAAAGTTTCGAACAGTAGCGCAAATGTCCCCCCGTCTAAGGAAAAGTTTCGAACAGTACCGCAAATGTCCCCCCGTCCAAGGAAAAGTTTCGAACAGTGCCGCAAATGTCCCAGAAAAACTGTTTTTCTCATTGTACTGCAAATGTCCTGATGCCAGCCGTGAACGCAGCACCTCTGGTCATCTTTCTATCAGTGATTTTCTTCCCAGATAACTATAAACCAGGGTTGGCAAAAACCATGGTTTTTATTAAAAAAAACAAATAAACCGGTTTTTTTGGTTTAAACCAGGTTTTTTTGGTTTAAACCAGGTTTTTATGGTTTAAATAATTTGCTCTATATATTCATATCATATATGGACAGAAATAAGTTTGTTTCGCCTTGACGTTATTATGCAACAACCGGGCTATGCTGGAAGGGGTCACATAAGCTTAAAGCGGAATAAAAACCGCTTCTCGAGTTACATCCGAGAGAAATTGTCCTCCATTTGAACTCGGAACCAGGACTAATTGGCCACAAATGCGATACGTCTACCGACTCACTCATGAAGGAATCCTGATAAAAAAAATACGTTGTACTGATCTTTACATGCTTCTTAATATAACTGTCAAGAGTCATTTCAGAAGGACAAAAAGATAAACAGTTGCACAAGTGAAACCATTACACAGAATTACATATGAACAATTTCAAAGTACTACGGAGTACAGAAGAACTAATTTAGTTCAAGTTAGTTAACGACTTTTATTGGTCCA
Organism: Thermobia domestica; assembly: GCF_964235325.1. Lineage (NCBI taxonomy): Eukaryota > Metazoa > Arthropoda > Insecta > Zygentoma > Lepismatidae > Thermobia > Thermobia domestica. The sequence continues at coordinate 307,466,793 of NC_137457.1, forward strand.
AATTAAAGAAATACACCGACTTAATCTGCATATCAATAAGAAAAGTGAGTAAAGATACGAATTATTATTTGAGAATTATTTGGCTCAGACTCATTTATACATAAATATATACCAAAGATACTTATTTCACTAAATGCCTCTCGTGGGGTCTGTATGACCCCCCCCGCACACACACAAAAAGTACGGCATTTTCGATTTTTTTAATCAATAGTAAACATTGAAACGCAACAATATTTAGAATTTTTCTTCGATTGCAATTACATAACAATAATAACAACTACAAAAAATCACAAAATAAACATTTATAAACTTATAAAAAAAAAGTTGCTTTTGTAGTATAATCTTTTGGAGTAATGAATGGGGAATTTAGGTCTGAATATAATACGAATAATATACGGGAGTGAAACGTGATAACCCACAAATGTGTGTTCATCAAGATTTTACAAACACTTACACTTTTACGAACATTTTTTTGTTGTTTGGTTTAAACCAGTTGGTTTTTTTAAAAAAAACAGCTGGTTTAAACCTTGGTTTAAACCATGGTTTAAACCACCTTGGTTTAAACCAGCCAACCCTGCTATAAACACACTCCAGAAAGCGATTCTGTGCCATGTATTAAAAATAGCAGGAAATCACTAACAGCAAGATTTCTTAATCTGTTACTGAAGACAGATATGATAAAAAGTAAGCCAGTGAACTAACGTGTACCAAAATCTTTAGTTTAAAATCCCATATTTATAATATCTACCCTAAAGCATCTAGATATTACGAGGCAAGTGAGTGATTATGGAAGAAATGTTAAACAAAGGATATGGGGAGGGAACGGTGGAAGCGGGGAGCGAATCCCGATTGAAATCCCGTGAATAGCTTCTATAAACAAGGAAGGAGGGCTGGCTCGGGAATTGAACCCGGAACCTGTCACACCAGAGGCAAACGCTCTATCGAAAGATGCTTACAATTGGATTTTACGTCGCATGTTACGCCAATGTCAGAACATGATTTTTTCATTGAAAATAGTTCAATGAAACTGAGGAATAGTAAATTTAGGAGAGAGTTATAAATATCGGGCTACTCCCAAGCCCAGTGGCGGATCCAAGGGGAGGGCTATGCCCCCCCCCCTTGACGCTCAAATATACACTGGATAAAATGGGCTTCAATGCTGCTTTACACTGGATAAAACGGCAAAATATGGTTCAGCCCCTCCCTTGATCATATCCTGGATCCGCCCCTGCCCAAGCCCTTGGAGAGATGGGCACCACCGACTCGACCACTAATCTATTGCGCCTCAAACACGGTAGTTCCATCTCTCTCTTTCTAGAAATCTGGCATTAAATACTTTTCCAGGTAATTCCAGGACAAATACGTCCTAATCCTCTTAACTTGTTTCCTTTTCTCTCTTTTTTTTTAAATGTCATTTGTCGTAACTTCCCTGATTAAGTTTGCAGTTTAGCCCTTTCAGTGTAACCATTATATACCCGTATTATAAAAAATCATATAATCATTTAACATCTCCCTTTCTTTCTGTGAATTCCTGTAAATCTCTCTCTTCCTCTTCCCCCATTACTACCATCACAATCCGCTCTTCAACAACAGAAGTTCGTTAATTACCTGACACAACATCCGAAAACATCTATTATCTAAAGCAGTTTCCTCTAGGTATTAAAGAGAGATACATTTGATTAACTGAAAAAGGCTGTACAAACAGCAACTACGCAAAATCGCTGTTAACGTCATCAAATAATCACAACATTAAAACTAGTGATATTGTAAGTAGTCAAATACTTTTGCCGTTATTCGAACCTGAATATTCGTGTTCAATATTCCTTATTCGAGTAACTGTTCAAGTAAGTATTCTTTATCCGAACAAATATTCTTTGTTCGATTTTTAGTTCGACTCGAATATTTCTTATCTCGAACTTCCCTAATATCAAAGTCTCTAAAGCATATAGTGTAATGAATGGTTCATATAGCACTTGACCAACTTCTTCCTTAGTCTAATACTAAGCCTGCTAGTTAAAAGTAATATTTTCTTCTATTTTTCAAATTATCGATCATTTGTGCTCTTCTTCTTCCTATTCCTCTCTTTCCTTCCATCTTTCCTTCTATGGCGGTGTGAAGAAGACAATTTCTTCGCAAAATGTGTCCAACCCAATTGGCTTTCGTATGAAGGACGCTGGGTAAAAGCTTCCTCTTCTCTCCTATCCGTTTAAAACATCTTCGTTTGTTACTCTCTCTGTCTATTTTATCTTTTCCATTTTCCTCCAACACCACATTTCGAAGCTCTCTGAATATTTCTCTTCAAACTCCTGTAGAGTCCAAGTCTCTGAACCATACAGTCCAATGCTCCATATATAGCACTTGACCAACTGCTAGTTACGAGCGATCTTTTCTTGTTAAATGCTGCTTTGGTTATGACAATTCTTGACTTTATTTCTTTGGTGTAGTAAGCGTCTCTCGTTAAAATATTTTCCACATACTTGAAATGATCGACCCCTTCAAGCTCTCTTTATTCGAATCTGACCCGTAAGGGCGTGTTGCCACGGGATATTCTGATGACTTTTTCGTCAACTTAAGGGGGCAGACTAAAAGCTAACAATTTTTCTTTTGCCAGTTTTTCATAAGTGAAAAGAGATAATGGAATTTAACTTATCTCAATAGTAGATAATGTTATTCTACACCCGAAAATATGAATCAAAAGAAATTTCATTGTTACCATCCATAGAATTTGCAATGTGACCACAATTTGAATTACCCAAAAATCTAGGTTATGGCAACGACTAGAAAAATGAACTCAACTGCGATTGATGACTTATCATGCTGCCTGTGTTCCTTGTTAACTACTTTTAAAATAATATTTGTATTTATTTTGTAATAAAGAGTACAAAATAAATAATTTTTAATAAACAGTAGAATTAAATTAGAAATATTATTTAAAAATTAGTTAACAAGGAACATAGACAGCGTGATAAGTCATCAATTGCCGTTGAGTTCATTTTTCTAGTCGCTGCCATAACCTAGATTTTTGGGTAATTCAAATTGTGGTCAAAGTGTAATTTCTATGGATGGCAACGCTGGAAATTCTTCAGATTCGTATTTTCAGGTGTAGAATAACATTATCTATTATTGAGGTTAGTTACATTTCATTATCTCTTTTCACTTACGAAAAACTGGCAAAAGAAAACTTCTTAGCCTTTGAAAAATATTTAGTAGTCTGCCCCCTTAAATAGTTAAAGGTATTTTATGATTGCCAGTTGAAAAATATGGATATACGTTACTACATAAAAATAATTATAACAGAAGTCCTTTTTGAAACTCAGTTCCTCATATATATATTTATCATTAGTTTCTATTAGGGATGGGCAAAACCGGTTTCTAGAAAAACCGAAATCTGAAAACCCGACATTTCGATTTTCAGCGAAACCAGTTTCGATTTTTCCAAAACCGGTTCGGTTTTCTAAAAAACCGGTTTGTTTTTTCACCGAAACCGGTTTCGGTTTTTCCCGAAACTGATTTCGGTGAAAACTTTTGGAAAACACATAAGACTATTTCTGTGGAAACAATCGGTTTTCGGAGAATAACGAACCACTATTCTGGTCAGAAATAGAACCAATTTTGAAAAAAGGAACCGGTTTTGGAGAAAACCGAAACTGGGTCCGATTAAAAACCGAACCGGTTTTGGAGCAAACCGATAAGCGGTTTCGGTGAAAAGCCTTTTTTTAAATTTCAAAAATCGGTTTCGGTTTTCCTAAAAACCAAAAATCCTGTTTTTATGCCCATCACTAGTTTTTATTGATATTTCACAAACTTAGCAGCGAACGGGAGGACCAGTTTATGTCAGTGTCTCTGGAGATAATGCGTTGGCCGAAAATGATCCTCACCTCACTCAACTTTATTATTTTCTTTGGGGCTATTTGAAGGACAAAGTGTATGTGAAAAATAAAACCGCTAACAATACAGCTGCTCAAGGTCAATATTCATGCAGAAATACGGGCATTTGGACCACAAGTGTTGACCCCTGTCATGAATCATGTGTCACTCAGGGGGTCCAAATATGACAAGCAACGGACAGGAACCTGTCATTCGGACATCCGAATCAAACCTAGTCCATTCGATATACATAGCAAAAATACGTTCATGCACAAAGAAATAGGTGCCATGGACAACGGAGTAAGTACCTGGGGTCCATTAACCCTGCTAGTATAAAGAAAATCGTAGTTTCGCAGTGAAATAACTATTGCGTCAACACTGTTCATTGGAAAGTCGCGGTTTACAGATCATTCTCTTCAGCATGAAACAAGCTTTCCAGAGGTGCTATGTATTGGGGCCCATAATGTTCTTGAACAGAGAAAGTTGGGAGAATATCGGAAAAATTCCCTCCAGAAATCCCTCCCATCATCTTTGGACCCTTCTGGAGTGGGCCCGGGTAAAAGCACACAATCCAAATGTATCTCGAAAAATACTATAGAGGATAAGAAATGTATGTATGAAGTTTTGTTTTGATAGATGGAATAGGTATGAGGGGATAGTGTGTATTGGTATACAAGCTTTTCCCTCATCTATCCCATCTATCAATATAAAACTTGGTACAGTCATTTCTTATTCCCTATAGTATTTTTCGAGATACACTTGGATTGTGTGCTTTTACCCAGGGCCACTCCAAAGGAGTCCAGAGTTGATGGGAGGAATTCTGGATTGAATTTTCCCGATATTATCCCAATTTTCCCTGTTCAAGTACGTTGTGGGCTCCAATACATAGCACCTCTGGAAAGCTTGTTTCATGCTGAAGAGAATGAACTATATAAAACATGACTTCCCAATAAACAGTGTTGATGCAATAGCTATTTTACTGCGAGTTGATGATTTTCTTTATACCAACAGGGTTAATGGGCCCCAGGGACTTACTCCGTTGTCCATGACACCTAATATTTTGTGCATGAACATATCTTTGTTATGTTTATCGAATGGACTAGGTTTGATTCGGATGTCCGGATGACATGTTCTTGTCCTTCCCTTGTGAGAAGCCTATAATGGCGGACACATTCCTGAGATTATATTCCACACAGAAATATAAACGATCTCTCATCCTTCGTCTTGAAGTCTGTGAAATATCAATGGAAACTAATGATAAATAAATAAATAAAAAAAAGTTATTACTGCTTTGTGACTTTTGGCCCATTCTTTAATCTTCACTTTCAAATTTTATTATTTGGAGTGCGTATTGTTTCTAGTTAATTAGAAACTTGTAATTTTGTATATGAGAAACTACCATTGACTGATTCAGAAAACAAATTCGATTTTTAAAAATTACCCCGGGTGGTTTTTAATTTCAATGGAATCTGTTATGCCAAATGTTTTTTTTTTTTTTTTTTGTTTGTTTGTTTCAAGGTTTTGTTTTAATTTATTTATTTTTCGTAGTACAATAGGTGCTCTCTTTTGTAAATCAAAACATACCATTTATTTTGTTCGTGCCACCTAAAGGCAATATCACATTAAAAAAATAATTACATAGGGGAACCATGGTGAATTTTCAACATGCAACGTATTACTTGATGGATTAAAAAAAAATGTCCTTTCAGTTACCTCCCTTTCCCCTGATACGCCGTTGTTGACAAACAGTTCTAATTAAAGTTGTTGGATGAGAAAAAATGTACAATTATAATCTAACCTGCAGTCATTTTTTTAAAAAAGTGAATAGCTTGCTTGGATACAGTGGAGTGCACAGAATGTCGTTATAGAAAATTTTCAAGCACTCAAGATTGTATCGCTGATATCTAGCTGTGTATATATAAGGGCGGATCCAGGGGGGGCTATAGGGGCTATAGCCCCCCTTGACCCTCAGGTATACACTGGATAAAATGGACTTCAATCCTGTTTTACACTGGATAAAGCGGCAAACTATGGTTTAGCCCCTCCCTTGATCATATCATGGATCCGCCACTGTATATATAACGAAAGTACCGAATTTTCATCATAGATGAGGTTGAGGCCTGCAGTGGTTTCTATCATTTCACTTCGACGATGCAACTTTGGGATGGGGGAAGGGAAGTTATATTAAAATGATCGAAAATGGCCGATATTAGGGTCAAATCCATAGTTTTCGGAACTGTTGAGCTGAACAGTGATACTTACGATACCATTTAAATCCAAATTCAGTCCCCAAGTGAACTTTGTGGTGGACAAACACCGTGTGCGTGGGTTTTCTCGGGGTTCTCCCGTTTCCTCCCACTTTCTTCATTCCACCATTTCATTCATCTCTCATCATCACCGTCTCCTTTAGCCTAACCGGCATAACCGTGGGACGTAAAACTCAAAAATTTCATTTCATTTTCATTTTATTTTTTTCCAAATTCAGTCCCGCAACTTGAGAAAGGGGGATATATATATATTTTTAAAAAATGATCGAAAATGACCGATATTAATGTCGAATTCATAGTTTTCAGGTTCGCTGAGACGAACAGTGACACTTCCGATGCAGATTAAATTCAAATGTTAGCCCTTTTTGCCCAGAATAAAACGGGTATTCTGCTAGTTTTAAATGATAATAATAATAATAACCAGGTGCAGGCGCCGCACCCAGAATTTTTTGTTGGGAGAGGTCCAAGCATTGAGGGGGGGGGGTCAATATTACAAGCCATTGCATCTATGTAGTATTGAACGGGTATTATTCGGCACCCTAAAAGACGATATAAGTCATTGTAAAATACTTTGATCTATATTTTCAGAAAAAATATAGAACTAAATTGTTTTTATAAGAGAAAAAACACGGACGAAGTGTAAGACCAAATTTTCATGCTCTTTGTTAAACAAATATACTTTGAGGAAGCTTGAGTTAAGTTGATTATGAGTTGAACGTCCCGTTCAGCAGCGAGGCTATATGAGACGTGGACCTACTGATTAACGTGGAATCCGAACCACATGAACTCCTGCCGAGAATCGAACCCAGGTCTCCCACACCAAAGGCGCGTACGCTAACCGCTTAGCCACGGAGGAGCTCTTTTATTGAGAAAGCGTACAAATATATGTTGAGTTAGAAATTTTGGGAGCTTCGGACAGTTCATTTCTGTCAACAACTTGGGCCTTCTTTGCTCGCTCTTCACATTCCTCCTAGGGGTGTTCGATAAGGCTGAGGACCTATCAAACTTCGGGAATGAAAATTTATCAAATTGTCATCGGTTACTCAAAAGCGTTCGAGTATTTGAAATTATCGAAGTTTCGGGTATTATCGAAATTTCGGGTTATCATCGAAAGTTCGAGTATTATCGAAATTTCGGGTATTATTGAAAGTTCAAGTGTTATCGAAGTTTAGAGTATCGAGTTTGTAGGAAGAAACTTTTCTTTCACTTCACTTCAAGAAGGGCAACTTTTAAAATGAAGATGCTGCATATATGTAGTACATGTACACCTATGATAACCTCGATTGTATTGTTTCTTCTAATTATTCCGATAAAACTGAACTTTTCAAAATATTCAAACGACTCCATAAATTGCTATCATACTGAGATCTTTCAGAATTTCCTGCTTTCAAACAATTCGAGATTCACGAACAGTGCGAGTGTCTCGAATGTTTCTAACATTTAGAATGTCTCCAATACTTCGAGTGCCTTGAAAACTTCGAGAGTCTCGATCACTTCGAGTGTCTCGAGCACTTCGAGAGTCTTGAACACTTCGAGAGTGTCAAACATTTCGAGAGTCTCAAAAGTTTGATAATTCGATAAAAATTTCTTTATCAACGAAGCGGTTTTAAAATTTTGTCGAATTGTTATCGATTACTCGATTATCGGAACAACCCTAATCCCTCTATAAAGCAGAGTCGAAGTTGGGAATCCCTTTTATTAGATATATCACTTGCCAGGAAGTTATTTATTTTATTTTTTTTAACTTTTATATTCACGTAAAAGTACATCTATAGCAACAATCGAAACTTACCACCAGAGTACGTATCCAGTTTGTGGAGAAAGGGAAGGGAGGGATAGAGAAACGTTGTTGTTTCGCATTTATGTGTATGTTTCATATGAGAATCCCAAAAAAGTATTTCTCGCTACAGCCATAAAAGCAGAAGGAAAATGAAAGAGCATTGCATGTGAATTACTCTGCTTACACACGCGCTTTCTACGACTGGAATTGAATTCTTGCTCTTCTTCATCCGTGTACAACCAAGCGCTAAACACGATGATTCTTCAGCCACCCTTATATACCAGGGTTGCCAACGACTATGGTTTTCCGGTTGGAATTTCCTGTTAGTCTGTAATTCGTTTCAGCAAAGCAATACCGTGTCCTGTTTTAACTGAGTGTTCTAGTCCAGTGGGCATATTACAGTTCATTTAACCTAACATAGGCAGAGCCGCCAAGGCTTCACGGTGCGGAGACCCAAATTCGATTCCCAATTGGAGCTTATGTAGTTGGTGTTGAGTTTTAGAAATGAAAGTTATTAGAAGTGTGTTTAAAGGTGAAGAGTCTTCATCCCGGCGAAATTAAAATACCGCTAATTTTACAGTAATTATGTGATATCTTCAAATAGATAAATGATAATCAAAATATGGAACAAGAGCACCCTTGACAATATTATCTTGCGTGAGGTGCCGTTATCGCAAGTCACCTAGTGGCTTTCCGTTTTCAGCTGTTTAGAAACGCGAAAATAAATGCCGATTTTCAAAATGGCTCGAAATCGAAAGCAGATAAGTGAGTCGTGATAACGGTTTCTCATGTAAAATAATATTGTCTAGGGCGCTCTTGTTCCACATTTCGATTATCTTTTATCTATTTGAAGATATCACATAATTACTGTCAAATTAGTGGTATTTTAATTTCGCCGGGATGAAGACTCTTAAGGGTCGCGGTGGTTCAGTGATAGACAGTTCAAATCTGTTGTTTGTGGTCCCTGGTTCGATCCCAGCTATCGCCGATTGAACTTTATGGTGGATAAACAGCATGTATGTGCGTTTTCTCGGGATTCCCCCGCTTCCTCTCACTTTCTTCATTCCACCATTTCATTCATCACCACCAGGGGCGCACTGACTTCCCTTTGCTAGGATAGTGTAATCGCCGAGGGACGTTATTTCTCACAAGTGACGGGCTAACATGGCCTTAGATGCTGCAAACCCAAAAATCTAATTCCTAATTCAAAATTTGGTTTGGATAGTTTTACATCTTGAATCGTCTCTAGGAATTACGCCACACGAACTCAAAAATATTTTAAGAACTCTCATTTCCTAGTCTCCTGATTCCAGGGGCGGATCCAAGACGGTCTTCTGGGGGGGGGGGCGGTGGGTTGTAATATTGCTACTTAGAGCTACTTTTAAGAGCGCCACCACCCCCTGGATCCGCCACTGCCTGATTCGAAGTTTTAAATTACGAGACTATCCAAAATAACTTAATAGTTACCAAAATAACGAAATAGTTAACTTCCATCATTTAAATAAACACATATTTTCTTTTCGCTGTAAAATTTCCTGTCTAATAGTAGCCATAACAACAGTGCGGTCTTGGGAGCGTCTCTCTGTTCTACGAGGGTCGTTCAGAAAGTAAAGAGCATTTTGGCATGGTTAAATAAAAACAAAAGATATTAGCGCAAAACTTTATTTACAAAGCCACAGGACTTTACTTTACTTTTCAATGTAATTGCTACAGTTGTCAAGAGACTTGTTAGAACATGGGACCAGTTTTTCAATGCCGATGTTGTACTCATCTGCTGCCAATGATTTGAGCCAGGCTCACTGCTTGCTTGAGATCCTCATTGTTTGCGAACTCTTTTTCCACCCCAAAAAGTCCTTAAGTTTCGGGAATAAGTGAAAATCACTTGGTGCAAAGTCAGAGCTGTAAGCAGGATGACCAAAGATTTCCCATGTTAGACGTTGAAGTTACGTAACAAATGATGACCTTCCACTCCGATCTTCATCATGCACGCTGGTTCTTTCTTGGTTAAACATAATGCACTATTTCCTCACTGATGATTCGTTCATTGCACTGTGACCATAAGCATTCATTTATTTGCCTATAAATTTCAATGGGCTTAACCTTTTGCGCGTTCAGAAAACGAATGACATTCCATACTTCACATTTGGCGGGATTTTCGATTGGCATCGCCATTTTGAATGTCTGTAAAAACAAGTAGCGTGATCGCACAGCGTTGAGACTTGGCATCACACCGAGATGAAGAAAGGAGCTAACTGCCACACACGTAATCGCAGTGGTGTGGGGGTCGACGCCGCGCGCGATGCGTAATCGGTCTTTACTTTCTGGACAGCCTTCGCATATATGATTTACAACATTGCCTTGTTATTTTACTAGCACCAGATTCTAACACCAACTTATCTCAACATTTTATTATTATTATTATTATTATTATTATTATTATTATTATTATTATTATCCGAAAATTTTCTCTAACTTTTCTCAAATTGAGATAAATATAATAGCAGTGCTTATATTATATGAAGTGGAAAAGGGCACGAACACAATACTACTTATATATATAGTCAGTGGTTCAGTTGTACAGAGCTTACCTCTGGCACATGGAGTCCTTGGTTCGAGTCCCAGCCAAGTAAGTTTGTGGTGGACAACATGATGTCCGTGGGTTTTCTCGGGGCACTCCCGTTTTCTCCGACATTCTTATTCCACCGATTTATTTGCCTTAATCATCCGTCTCCCTTAGCCTGAAGAGCATAATTGTAGTATCATACGTTAAACTGACATATTTCGTTTCGTTATACGTCATCCTATAGCTTCATGTTTCATGTGGCCTTAGTACTGAATTAAACTCCGAATAAACTTTCAGAGAAAGGATAGTGTACCCAGTTTTCTTCTCGATTTGAAAATATAATGTGGGAAAGGGGAAATCAGTGACCTAGTAAGGTTTCCTACTATGTCTTGGTCCATTCTGGGGGTCTGTGTACGAATATACTTATTTATTTATGTGTGTGACGTAAGAATCAATGAACACACCTGTTACCAAACATTTGTAATATATGCATTATGAAGCTAGACTTCTAAACATTATGGGCCTTATGCAGAGTCGTTTTGACGTAAAGGGCCGCGGTGCCTCAGTAGTAGAGCGTTCACCTCTGGTGCTTGGGGTCCCGGGTTCGATCCCAGCCCCCGCCAAGTGAACTTTGTGGTGGACAAACACCGTGTGCGTGGGTTTTCTCGGGGTACTCCCGTTTCCTCCCACTTTCTTCATTCCACCATTTCATTCATTACTCATCATCACCGTCTCCTTTAGCCTAACCGGCATAAACGTGGGACGTAAAACTCAAAGATTTCATTTCATTTTCGTTTTGACGTATGGTTAAAGTCATACTAAAGACCTGACTACTGCAGGCAACATATGTTAGTCGAACGCTTTAGCATTGCACTAATCACGCGTCAGAACGACTCTGCATATGGCCCTGTATAATTAGTTGCGTTGCTATTGATTCAAGTATATTTATGTTTTTTTTATAACTCCCAGGTTTGTGATTTCCATTTTTACAGCACATGACTGTATGGGGCACATACTTTTATGAAAAATTAAATTTCGCGAAATGGTCATCATCGTTCTCACAAACAGAAAAGAAAAAAACTACTTTTAATTATGGCATATTCGGCTTTTTAAAATAAGTTTCCGAGTCGTACTTACTGTGATAGAAAAGAATAATAAAATTTTATCCTGCTAAAAGTATCAAGTCGTGTTTTTTTTTTTTTTTTTTTTTTTTTTTTTTTTTTTTTTTTTAAGAATGCTAATGCTTGCTTTTAAAGGAGTATTCCACACCATGAATATACACGTGAATCACAGAAATATTGACTGTTGCTCTTGTAACTGCTGCTATTGGGAAGATCAGTTGTCGAAATTTCAACTGAAGTTTTAAAATCGATATTTTTCGTGAGACTTGCGATTGCGGAAGTTAAAACCTTTATCATGGTGTTACCAACGTACCATATATTCATTATTCAATAAATGGAAGATTTAATTCCGGGATTTTAACAGTCAAAGAAAGAAAAGCCTTTCGAGACAAGACTTAAAAATCTTATTTAATCACGCCCAAACAAGGACAGTTGGAAACCTTGATTTCTACAGAGGGATAGTTACAGAGGGTCTTATGCAGAGTCGTTTTGGCGTATGATTAGCATCATACTAAAGGCCTGACTACGGCAGGAAACATATGTTAGTCGAATTCTTTAGTATGGCACTAATCACGCGTCAGAATGACTTTGCATAAGGCCCAGAATTTCTATTAGGAATACAACATATAGTACAGTTTGTCCTCTTGAAGCACGCAACGACTCCCATTTTGATGGGGGCCGCGGTGGCTCAATGATTGAGCATCACCGCGAGTGCATGGGGTGGTTCAATTCGTGCTCGCGCCAACTGAGCTTTGTAGTGAACAAGCACCGTGTGCGTTTGTTTTCTCGGGGTTCTTCCGTTGCCTCTCACTTTCTTCATTCTACCATTTCATTCACTTATCATCACCGTCTCCTTTAGCCTAGCCGGTATAACTGTGGGACGTAAAAATTTGAAGATTTCATTTTTTTTTCCTCTTTTTGATGGGACGTGCGGCAATCTTATCGATGCATTTGGTATTGGGTAGTTCCACTAGGATCACTAGGGGTTAATGATATAGTTGATTCAAAGGTGTTATTAAAAGCTGTAACACACGAGGACCATTCAGAATAGAAGTGTTTTGGTGTCAAACACCATACGATACATGATGTGTGCAAAAGATTTATAGTGCAGAAAGTATATACACCGTACTTTCCAACAGTGGCTCCAACACTAACGCTCTCGCCTTTGGTGCGAGTGGTGTGAGGTTCGATTCCCGTTGAGGACTCGGTCGAAAAAGTCGAAATACTATTATAGGGCAGCCGTCCTGAGTGGTGTTTTACTCATTCACACCAGGCAAATGCCGTGGTTGTACCTACCATAATGCTTCCTTCCCCATTACTTTCTTCGTCTCCAATTCTCCAGGTAGTGTGATCACCAAGGGACGTCATCCCTCACACGTGACGGGGTAATATGGCCACAAATGCGAAAGCTCAGAAATCAGATTCCTCATCTACTTTCAGGAATTGCAGTAAAGCTAGCTAAAGTCGGCTACTCGAGTAACTTAAAAGTATTACGTTAAATAAACAATCTCAGTTGTAATCTTGTGTAATCTTTAAGTGTGAGGAAAAGTAATAGTATTTAATTCTGACTTGGCTTGCTTGTTTTTATTGTATTTCAAAATAATACTGAGCCCTGATGTGTAATCGTTAAGTATGAGGAAAAGTAATAGTATTTCATTCTGACTTGGTTTGCTTGTTTTTATGGTATTTCAAAATAATACTGAGCCATGATGTGTAATCGTTAAGTATGAGGAAAAGTAATAGTATTTCATTCTGACTTGGTTTGCTTGTTTTTATGGTATTTCAAAATCATACTGAGCCATGATGTGTAATCTTTAAGTAAGGGGGGGGGGGTAATAGTATTTCATTCTGACTTGGTTTGCTTGTTTTTATGGTATTTCAAAATTATGCTGAGCCATGATGTGTAATCTTTAAGTAAGGGGGGGTAATAGTATTTCATTCTGACTTGTTTTGCTTGTTTTTATGGTATTTCAAAATCATGCTGAGAGCCATGATCGTGTTAAGTGTTAGCAACCCTGCTGCTTCTCCCGTTTTGCTCTTAAAGGACGTGACAAAATCGTCTCCTGTTCTCCCCTTCTTTGCTGTTATACCACCATCGAAAGCAGTAGCAGCCCCCTCTAACAAAGTTCCTTGGGTGACGCCGAGGAACTCTGGAATCTTCTCCAATATGTTCCAAACGATTGAAAGACATTCCTGAACACAAGCAACCCGTGAAAATAGCAGAAAGCTTCAAAATCCACTTCCCTCTTCTTCCTAAAGCGGCGACGCGACTGGTAGAAATAAGCAACAGTAGCTTATATTGTTTTGTGTAAGACATCTGTAAAGATGTTCTATATCCTTCATTTATACATTTTCATCAAAGTTTGAACTTTTGTGTTTTGAAAATAAAATGGAATGAAATATGTGAATTTTACGTCCCGTGGTTGTGCCAGTTAGACTAAAGGAGATGGTGATTATGACAAATGAATGAAATGATAGAATGAAGAAAGTGAAAGGAAACGGGAGAACCTCGAGAAAACTCACGCACACGGTGTGTGTCAACCACAAAGCTCACTTGGCGCAAGCTAGGTTCGAACCAAGGACCCCATGCACCAGTGTGTTTTGTTTTTTACGTTTTGATGTAAGGCCAAGATTCTGAAGGACAGAATTTATTAACGCGGGTACCTAACTACGACTAGGGCTTAAATCGGGCGAATTTGGCGGATGCAGAATGGAAGTGAACTTTGCCAAGGGAGGAAGGGGCAAAATTGTCAACCGACGTTAAGAGTACAGCTTGTATTCCTCACATACAGAGGGGGAGGAGAATTGCCCTCTCCAAATGACGCCCCTATCACAGACTTATCAACTCTCATAGTAACTTTCGACTGTCTGGACTAATGGGGCGGAAGAGCAGACCCGATAACAAAAAAGTCTGATAAACCGGAATTCTATAATTACCCACTTCTACCCTACTATACCATTAAAAGTACACTTTTTTTAAATACAAAAAGCTGATAGCTCTTATTCATATTTTCTAATTTCTTAGTACAGGCCAGTACTTTATAAATGTTTGCTATGAACTATATTGAACATTTTTTTTTTTTTTTTAATTCTCTGTATTATAGAAATGAAAGTAACTAAGTCTTTGACTTAATAATTCGTGAACCACGAACAATATCGATCAAATTTTCAACAGTTATGAAGTTTGGGCCTGGGATGTTTTTTATAATTTCACTTTGACAGTGGAACTTACGGGAGGGGGATATATACATAGTTTTTGGGGTTGCTGAGACGAGCAGTGACACTTCACATGTCGTTTAAAGCTAAATTCACCCCTTCACGTCCAAAATGAAACGTATCCTTTCCGTATCAAGAATGGGTATTCTACTAGCATATTATATATACTTGACCGAGCGAAGTAGCTCAAGTGGTAGAGCGTTTGCTTCGCATTCGGGAGGTCGTGGGTTCGATTCCCTCTGCCGACCATCCTGACTGGGGTTTTCCAGGGTTTCACTCAGTCCTACCAGGCAAATGCGGGGATGGTACCTACTAAACAGGCCCTGTGCGACACATCTTTCCAAATCCTCTTCATTGTTCTTGCTGTTGTTGTTGTTGGATATCTTGTATAAAATGGCCTCTGAGTTGTATCTGGTGATTGTTAAATAAATAAATAAAGCAAAGTTCAATAATTAAAATGCAAGTTGTGCACATTTCATGATAAGTTTGATAATATCTAACTTAATTGCAGGAGACATAAAATGATGTACACTGTATGGTATGAAAACATACAATTTTGTAATAAATAAAACATTAGTGTAAAATGTAGGCCTAATTCTTTTTTACAAAATCATTGAAATTTATTTTACTCTTCAATGATTAACGATTACTCAAATATGAAAAGATAACCTTAATTGTAAGATAAAAGTGCAAACATTACCATTTTTAGTTTTTGAAGTTCTCCATAGAGGATTGCAGCTCCTTGTTTGCAAAGTCGCGTTTTTATGAAAGATTTAAAAGTCGACTATACCGTTCAAAAAAAAAAAAAAAAAAATAGATCTCATTTTAATATACAGTAGGTCGGATAGTGCGGAAGCCGGATAGTTGAAAGTCTACTGTATATAGGTGTATAATTAACATACAAGTTTACAAACATGAAAAGGAATTGAAGTCTTTCCGTGCGGAATTATGTATTTCCTTTTACTAAAATATAGGTAACTTTTCTTTTCCTGAACGATAGGTACCTTTTCCTCTTACTGAATCATAGGTTACTTTTCCTGTTACTGAACCATGGGTTAATTTTCCTTGTATTGAATCATACGTCACTTTTCATTTTACTGAATCATAGGTCACTTTTCATTTTACTGAATCATAGGTCACTTTCCCTTTTACTGAATCTTAAGTAACTTTCCCTCTTACTGAATCTTAAGTAACTTTTCCTCTTACTGAATAATAGGTTACTTTTCCTGTTACTGAACCATAGGTAACTTTTCCTTTCCTGTGACTGAATCATAGGTAACTTTTCTGCGTAGTGAATCATGGACATGTTTTCCTTGTACTGAATCATAGGTTACTTTTCTTCTTACTGAATGATAGATAAGTTTTCACCTTATTGAATGATAGGCAACTTTTCATTTTGCTGAATTGTAGGCATTTTTTCTACTTTCTGAATCATAGGTCACTTTTCTACTTACTGAATCATAGGTCAGTTTTCGCATTACCGCATCAAAAAAGGTAACTCTCTTTCTTACTAAATCATAGGAGGAAAGGTTACCTCTTCCTACTAAATCATAGGTAATTTTTCCTCTACTGAATCATAGATAAATTTTCCTCCTACTGAATCATAGGTAACTTTTCCTCGTGTTGAACGTAATGGCAGATAACACTTGTTAAGTATCCGATTTCATTTATTTTAAGCGCAGAATTTGTTTGCAAAATCAAATTTTAGTTTTACGTCCCAGGAATATGCCCTAGAGACGAAAGGAAGTAATCAGATCATTGAAAGTGGGACAGTAGAATGAAGAAGTGGGGCAGTAGCGTACCCAGGAATTTATTTCGGGGGGCCCAGATTAAATATGAAGGTATTTTATATTAAAATTCCTAAAATTGCCCCTAAAATTAGGCAAAATTTTTAAAAAGTCGAAATTTCGGGGGGGGTCTGGATCCCCAGCTTCCTCCCTGCATACGTCCCTGAAGTGGGGGAAAACATGGGAACCCTGAGAAAACTCGCAAATAGGATGTCGTCCATCAGAAACTTGTGTGAGGCCTAAGGTTTTTCAGCGCCCCTCGTACTAATGGTGAGAATCTTTCCTGCTGAAACATCGTGCCAGGGCCGTGCCGTGGAAAATATAGGACGCGCCCCCATACATATATTCCAAGCAATTTTTCCTATCTTTTTTCGTTTTTCTCCCGAATTTTTGGGCGCCCGGGGCCGTCGCCCCGCTCCCTCCCGCACGGAACGGCCCTGCATCGTGCTCTCTACTCGAAATGGACTCTCAACAAGAAGCGGAAGTTGCATTTGAAATAAGCAGCAATCCTGTTAGGCTGTACCTGGGTTCGTGCCTTATCAGGGATTCGTGTTTCCCGAATCGCATAATCCAAAATAAAACTTTCAGTTTCTTGAGTCAAACGATAAAAGGAGGTACATGCATCGGGGGGGGGGGGGGATAAATGAAATGTGTGTTCTACGTCACACCGGTTATTCCGGTTAGACTAAAGAAGACTAATGATGAGAAATGAATAAATTGTGGAATGAATAAAGTGGGAGGAAACGGGAGAATCTTGAGGATATCCACGAGTACTGTGTTTATCCACCATAAAGCCAACTTCGGAAGGAAATATTCTAGTATTTTCTTGTTTTGCAACAAATGTTAGTAAAAGTTTCTAAGTAAACCGCAGACCAGCACTCAAATTCACTTTCGTTCCTAGAAAGACATGCTTTACTTCTGTTAAACGTATGAAATTGCTTGGTTGATTGCCTTTTTTTTTTTAATGTTGAAAAAACGGAACTCCAGGGAAACGTTATTGTTAAATTGACCGCTAGCTTTTGTCTTGTTTTTGTACAAAATATGCATTTGTTTATGGCCAACAAATGTTTACTGGTTCATAGGTAGAAATTTGTAACTTTTGTTGTAAGGTCGTTACTTTATGCGGAGGGAGGAAAAAGGAGGGTTATGTTTATAAGCGTCATTCCGAAAAAAAAGAAATTGCATTTTTTTAACTCTAACATTTTTCTGTCAACGTTTCTATTGTCAAAAGTGACTTGTCGTAACTACAATTAAACTTTCCTCTTTCCTGTAGTTGCTCAGAATGTGGCAGATATGTTGCAGTACAGAGAGAGAGAAAGAGAGAGAGAGAGAGAGAGAGAGAGAATTTGAGTGCTCGGGAAGCCTATGTAGTAAATGTGAGAAATGGTACCACTGTAAATGTATATACATTTATACAGTAACGTAGTAGAAAATTGTTTTGGTCGTAAACATTTTTAAATGCCAGAGGTAAAAGCACGCGTGAAATTTTAAAATATATCCTCGCATATATATTTTAGTTCTGTGCTCTCTTTTTTGTTTTACTTATACGAACGCATACGAACTTGAAATAATCCTTTTTTTTTTTTTAATATATCGTAACATGTGTTCATAAATAAATGTATGTTTATGTGTGGTGAATGGTCTCATATTTCCAGTGTTTATATAAAAGGTCATTACAGTATTTGCACCTAGACATTTCAGCGAGTTTCAGTTCCATAAAGAATGACAACAATTTGTTTCCAAGTTAAGAACATCAATTTGTTTAAGGTTGGTTTAAAGGGACAACTTTTGCCGGTAGATGGCACTTCGTATCTCTCCCATACATTTTTTACCTTTAACGAAAATTCACGATTTCTCTTACAAATTTCAACCTAGAGACTTCAAATTTTTAGAAAAGGAACTTCATAACCTATCGAAGGCAATAATCCGTGCCGATTTTTTATTTAAAATTTTGTTCATTGTTGAAATGGTTATCTAAATCTTTAACAATGGAACTGTTTATCAATAAAGAAAATTCTAAATAAAACATCGGCACGGATTGTTCCCTTTGATGTTATAAAGTTCCTTCTCTAAAAATTTTAACTTTCTAGGTTGAAATTTGTAAAAGAAATTGTAAATTTTCGTGAAAGGTAAAAAATATATGGGAGAGATACGAAGATTGTAGTGACATCTATCGGCAAAACTTGTCCCTTTACACTAACCTTAAATGACACTAGTCTGTTTCTTATTTAAGGCATGACAAAGTTTGCTTCAGATTTTGAGAAACTATATAAATGTGTTTCACATTTAAAGAATGAATACATCGTGTTTCAAATTGAAGTAACTAATACTAAGTACAGTAGACTCCCGAGTATCTGGCCTAATGTAGCGGAAGGGCAGGCCGGATAACAAAGTCGGATAGGCCGGACCTCTATGAACAGTCTCCTTCATAGTCACTACAACTTTCTTTTTCGTTTATCACACATTTTCAAATCTTCACTGTAGTACGTTAAAAAATAAAAATAAAATAAGCATACCCGAAGAACAATTTACAAATACAGTACTGTACGTAATGTAAAGTTATAATCAAGATCAGCGGCAATCGTACTGTACAGACTGACGAAACAATGAACAAGGAGCAGAACGCTGCTCTTTTCCTGATACAACTTGTATTTTGCACACGACACGTAGAAGGATAGTAGCAAACGACCAATGATGCCAATTAAGCCTATTTTCGGCTAAATCTAGCCTATTTGGAGAGACATTTAGCCATACAAATCTACGAAATGCTTATAGCCTTAAATAGAGCTTATTTTATGAAACTCTTTTGTTTTTTTAGTAGCTGTTAAATTAATTCTACAAATACATTTTCTTTGAAAATAAAGTTTAATTTTTAAAATATTAACTTATTTGTTATTATTATATATGATCGTATGAATTGATTTCTCTAGACAGGGGGAGTTTTGTTACACAAGAAACACTTGTTTTTCGTTCTTCTTTTCTCTCCTCGTTCACACATTTACGAGATTGTTTTTGTTTATTAAAGTAAACAAATAGGATTATTAGCCTGAAAACCCTCAATGCAATCATGATTATTCATGTGCTGAAAATTGGGACAATGGCAATGTATACAAACACAATTAATTCACAATCCAATTATGGTGCATCCAGTTCCAGCGCCATGGCTAGCTGCGCGTGCGACGTCATCGATGATGACTTATTTCAAGTCAACTGATAATATGGCTGTTGACTTTTACAAATTAGATGAGTTGTTGATGAATTTTATTGCAATTTAAAGTCATGTATGTTGCTTGTTAGTCTTTAGCGAATAAAATCCAACAATCAAATTTTACTATAACTCTTAAATCCTAGACACACACAAAAAACGGGATTTAAAATATACAATGTGAGTTATATAGGTGTGCAGTTCAAAATTCTAGCCATTTTTTTTGCGTAAAAATGCTTATTTCTCAAGGTCATCTAGCCTCTTTTCTTCAGAGGTTGTTGGCAACACTGGAAACGATCCCGCCCGCTTCCAGTGCCTTAGCAATGTTTCCAATGCAACGCCTTACCTTCCTCATTTAATTACGATAAAAGAAAACTAGACAGGATAGTACGGAGGCCGGATACTCGGGAGTCTACTGTATTAAGATGTTTCAAGTTCGGATAAAATTTATGCTTTAGCCTACGTATGTATGAAATTTAGTGAATGATGTCAGCCTGTTTCGAAACTTGATTATTATTAAATAATATCAACTTTTTCAAACTCAAAGAATGGTATAATCCTATTTCACAATTTAGTGAGTAGCATAAGCCTGCTTCACATGGAATGAATTGGAGCAGCTTGTTTCAGATTTAACAAGGTAACTGCCTCCTACGTCGCAACCAAAACGTTTCTCTATGGCCAAAATGTGTTTTCTTTATTTTTGGTTTCTCTGTGTCCTCCTAAGAAATAATTGACCCATTTGAGGTAATTCTGTATTAACGGTACTATTTAGTATTGATACTTTCTTGTGGTTGCACTTGGTCTCACGTGGCCCTTAAATAGACCACCACCAGGAATAGGCTTAGTATCCGGGTGTGACCAACATGTTACCACGCGAATTTTAGACGATTGTGTCCGGATTTTCCCGGGAGAATGCTAATGCCGGTATAGTAAGGAGTTTAATATACCGGCGACTTCTGCACGCTTTGTTGTATTTTAGTACACGTGACTATTATCTCGCCTCAATTTTGAAGACTTGAATAATACTTAGATCTTTGGATAATGTGGTTTGTAAAATAATAGTGCGAATCAGCTATTATGCTACTTACTTCGAAATGGCGGGTGCTTTGGAGGAAATGTTGACCGATGAATATGATAATGGTGAAAACGAGTCATTGTTCATATTTTCGGTGAATATTACCCTTCAAGTAAAGAAATATTACCCTTCAAGTAAAGGGATATTACCCTTCAAGTGATACACATACAACCAGATAAAAATAAATCTAAGCACACTACTCGTTCTAAGAAAGCAAACTTTGGTACTATCTATTCCAGTAGTACAGACCACGTTGGACTCACAACTTCACAGGCCAAGACTTTTTTCTCGTACTATCACGCCTAAATTTTGAGAGACCAGCCTAGCACCACGTAGCCGTATTTTATGTGAGACCAACGTGGGTTCAAGCTGCACTTAACCTGTTAAGGAATTGGATTTGTCTGCTTAAGATGGAATAATTGACATCAAGTTACTTCTGAGTCAAGGAACTACATTAAGCTGTTTCAAATGGAACGAAGTACATTAACCTGCTTCAGTTTTGAAGAGTTTCATTACCCTTTTCAGCTAGAACGAATTGATACGAGGCTACTTCAAATTGAAGAAATTCTATCAGTGTTACAGATGAAGCGAATGACATCTGCCTCTTTCAGATTTAAGAAGTTGCATTAACCTGTTTGAAAGGAACGAATGAAATCAGCATGCTTCAGATTTAAGGATTATGCATTACCCATTACAGACGATACGAAATGACATTTGAGAAGTTGCATTAGCCTGTTCGAGATGGAACAAATAAAATCAGCGTGCTCCAGATTCAAGGAATTGTATTACCCTTTTCAGATCGAACGAATGAAATCAGCGTGCTTCGGATTTAAAGAATTGCAGTACCTTTTTTTAATGTTGAATGAATGAAATCAGCTTGGTTGAGATTTAAGGAGTTGCACTACCCTTTTTAGATGGAATAACAGAAGCTGTTTCATCGGTCTTTCAGATGGAGCGAACGACGTTATTCTGTTAGAGATTGGAGCAAATGGAATCTGAGTGCTTCAGATTTAAGGAATTGCATTGGCTTGTTTCAGATTAAACAAATTACATCTTCCTGCGCTTCAGATTTAACGAATTGTATTAGCCGGATTTAGATAGGATAAATTACATCAGCTTGCTTCAGATTTAAGGAGCTACTTTGTCTTATTTCAGATTGAACAAATGACATCTGCTTGCTTCAGATTTAAGGAGCTACTTTGTCTTATTTCAGATTGAACAAATGACATCTGCTTGCTTCAGATTTAAGGAGCTACTTTGTCTTATTTCAGATTGAACAAATGACATCTGCTTGCTTCAGATTTAAAACGTTGCATTAACCTGCTTCAAAATTAGACAATGATAGCTTTCTTGAATCTAAGGAATAACATGTACTCAGATTTAAGGTCTAACTACAGGAAGTAAGTTAGTCCGGCGTGGGATGTAGGACTTTTCTAATTTGCCTGCTATCAAATCTCAGGTTAATCAGTTGATCATACCTTGATGCGGAAATAGGACATTATGTTTCAGTCACAGCCTAAATTCTTCGGTAGTAACAATTCTATAGTATATAGACATTTTGACGCCATGTAATTTTGACTGAAATAAGGGTATGAAGTAATGTTTTGTTTTTTCGTTGTTTTTTTTAGGTGAATGGCGACGACGAATGGGAGTACGAGGAGATCGTGTTGGAGCGTGGCGGCGCTGGACTGGGCTTCAGCATCGCCGGAGGCACCGACAACCCCCACATCGGCGACGACACTGCCATCTACATCACAAAGCTGATCCCCGGCGGCGCAGCGGCGGCTGACGGCCGGCTCAAAGTCAACGACACAATTCTTCACGTAAATGATGTCCCCGTCGTGGACGTTCCGCATGCGACGGCTGTAGACGCTCTTAAAAGAGCTGGAAACACTGTCAGACTGGTAAGTTGACTTTCTTAAGCAGAGGCAAATTTTGAAGTGAGAAGTAATTATAAATTTGGTCACTGTTCTTTTCGTTTGCTTGTTGGAGTCAAATCACATAACTTAAATTTCACGTACTTTTATATTGAGAAAAACTTCCTGGCGCAATAGTCTTCAGGGGGCCAAGGACCTACCAGGAGATCAGTTGCACTCATGCCTTTGGGATGTTAACTTTTCAGATCGGAGCTCGTTACGTCTTTCTTTAAATAGCTCCCCAACTGTCCTCACGACCATGAGTGGACGCCGCAATGCCAAGAACTATCTGCTGAGTACAGACGGTCACCTCTGTATGGTACAGCTTCATTTATCTGATCTCAAGAGAAGCGATATTTCAGTGCAAATAGGGCGTATTCAAAACAACACCGAAACGTTTAGGAGGTAATTTTTGACACCAAGATAGGACAAAAAGTATAGAGCAACCTGGGTGCTGAAATACGTGATTTCAGTTATAGGCTGCCGAATATATGAAAAAATCAGCTTTAAAGTTCCATAGCTCCAAATATCTATGTTTCAGACAATTTTTATAGAGGTAGTTGTTGACTGCTTCTAACTATAGGCCTGTAGCGAAACTCAGACAAAAATTATTGCGTAAGTACCGAAGATTCTGAAACTTGTATTTTTGGTTAGCACACGTATTAGTTCTTGAGTGAAGTCCTGACCTTAGGACCTCCAAAGTTCAT
The DNA here is from genome assembly GCF_964235325.1 of Thermobia domestica. Taxonomy (NCBI): domain Eukaryota; kingdom Metazoa; phylum Arthropoda; class Insecta; order Zygentoma; family Lepismatidae; genus Thermobia; species Thermobia domestica. Next base: position 307,490,297 of record NC_137457.1, read on the forward strand.
TTTTTCATGTTTTTGGCAGCCGAAATGACGGATTTCTGCACCCAGATTGGTCTATACTTTTTGCCTTATCAGGAATCTCCGGAATGTTGTCGCTGTTGTGCTGTTGTTTTCAAACACCTTATATAGATAGATAGATAGATAATATTCAGCGCGAAAACAAATACATTACCATGAGAAACCACTATTACTTTTTGTGTGTACCGTGTTAAAATCGGTAAATATGAAGCAGTTGAAAGCAGGACTCAAAGAGATACAATTGGCACTGTTACCCAAAGACATGGCCTACAAGTTTCTGCTGTGAAATTGATTATCTCCTGAATATGTGTCGTGTGTTGTGAATGGTTCACAAATTTAAACAGTGACGGACTGGCCATGGCGAAAAGGCGAAGATTACCGCTTGTCCCTTCAGTCAAGCATATAATAATAATAATAATAATAATAATAATAATAATAATAATAATAATAATAATAATAAAGTTGAAGTGTGTAAAAAAAATCACCTTCTAGTTTGTTTACCTCGGTCTGCTGGTGATGAGACTCGATGATTTTTCCCTCTCTGAAAAACGGAACTGGTGTATCCTGTCATTATTGGTTGTCAATATATTTTCATTCCTGATTGGTATAATATTTCATAACCGGACACACGTATATATATCTTTTTGGAATAACCCATTAAGCGTTATCAAAATTTGCGTTATCTTAGCACTAGTACTTTATTTGATTTTACAAGATCTACCGATCACTGTGAGAGAATCTGTAAGAATCATACGCAACGAAGGCTTCATTCCTAAGGTTTAGATCTCGTAAAATCATATAGGGTACCGGCGTTAACTCAAAATCGTATATTTTGGGATACGGCTAGTGGTCATTTCAAAGATGTGGATGTCAGCAGAGAGAAGAGTTGAAACATTGGTTATTTCAATGACGTAGATGGCAGCAGAGAGAAGGGTTGAAACATTGGTTATGTCAGCAGAGAGAAGAGTTGAAACGTTGGTTATCTCAACAACGTAAATGTCAGCAGAGAGAAGAGTTGAAACATTGGTTATTTCAATGACGTGGATGTCAGCACAGAGAAGAGTTGAAACATTGGTTATATCAGCAAAGAGAAGAGTTGAAACGTTGGTTATTTCAACAACGTGAATGTCAGCAGAAGGAGTGTTGAAACATTGGTTATCTCAACAACGTAAATGTCAGCAGAGAGAAGAGTTGAAACATTATACGTATTTTCTGCTAATAGAATGTAACTTTTTTTTCTTGGAAGGTGATTAAATACTGCTTATATGTTTAATGTTATTTTTTAAAAAGAAACTCTGGCTTGGCTACACGACTGTGAATCTCAGCTTCAACCCTCCGTGGGCCATCATGATTAATCCCTATCTGGGCACTTTATCTCCCAGTTCGCCACTGCGTGGACGTATACTCGCATGCAAACGAAACACATTTTAACTTTGTCCTACTATACTTACGTGCAAACGAAACGCAGTTCAACTTTGTGTCATACTTCACTAACATGCAAACGAAATGCATTTTAACTTTGTCGTACTATACATACATGTAAACGAAACGCAGTTTAACTTTGTGTCATACTTCACTAACATGCAAACGAAATGCATTTTAACTTTGTCGTACTATACATACATGTAAACGAAACACAGTTCAACTTTGTGTCATACTTCACTAACATGTAAACGAAATGCATTTTAACTTTGTCATACTATACATACATGTAAACGAAACGCAGTTTAACTTTGTGTCATACTTCACTAACATGCAAACGAAATGCATTTTAACTTTGTCGTACTATACATACATGTAAACGAAATGCAGTTTAACTTTGTGTCATACTTCACTAACATGCAAACGAAATGCATTTTAACTTTGTCATACTATACATACATGTAAACGAAACGCAGTTTAACTTTGTGTCATACTTCACTAACATGCAAACGAAATGCATTTTAACTTTGTCATACTATACTTACGTGCAAACGAAACGCAGTTCAACTTTGTGTCATACTTCACTAACATGCAAACGAAATGCATTTTAACTTTGTCATACTATACATACATGTAAACGAAACGCAGTTTAACTTTGTGTCATACTTCACTAACATGCAAACGAAATGCATTTTAACTTTGTCATACTATACATACATGTAAACGAAACGCAGTTTAACTTTGTGTCATACTTCACTAACATGCAAACGAAATGCATTTTAACTTTGTCATACTATACATACATGTAAACGAAACGCAGTTTAACTTTGTGTCATACTTCACTAACATGCAAACGAAATGCATTTTAACTTTGTCATACTATACATACATGTAAACGAAACGCAGTTTAACTTTGTGTCATACTTCACTAACATGCAAACGAAATGCATTTTAACTTTGTCGTACTATACATACATGTAAACGAAACGCAGTTTAACTTTGTGTCATACTTCACTAACATGCAAACGAAATTGCATTTTAACTTTGTCATACTATACATACATGTTTAACTTTGTCATACTATAGTGGCATGCAAACGAATCACACATTAACTTTGTCATACTGTAATGGATTCTAGTAGTACTGCATTTACATTGTATTTGCACTGAAGAAATATAATTGAGTTGTCAAACAAAACCCTGCCATTCTTTCTCGAAGAACTTGTATTTAGATTGTGTATATGCATAGGCAACGATAGTTAAATTCAGTACTACTTCAATAGATGCCAGAATGGTTCAGTGCTGGTTCAAGACCTTTATGTGGCGCCCCTAGCGGGAAAGTTGGGAACTGCTGTCTTCTCAAGTGTTCTGTCAATAGAGTAGGGATATTGAATAAATACTTAATAATGAAAGTAATAAATACGCGTAAAAAATGCTTTTAAAACAACGCTTTTTAAAAATTCACTTAAAATATGTGATTTTTGGTGGGGCAAAATTATGGGAGAAGAACTAAAAGGATTGGGCGCGATTTTATGTTAGTGATGTGTCTTAGCACTCAACTATAGGAGGAGCGCCCAATGCTTTTTGTCGTAGTCCCTTCTTTATTTTATCTCCTCAAAAAGAAGCGTCCTTTTTAATGCATTTCATAAAAGCGTTATACTTAGAAGCTTGTTTTATTATAAAATAAAAATTAATAGATAATTGCAAGCATCGTGTTAGTAGTACATGTACAGGGTGTTTCAAAACAACACCGACAACGTTTGGGAAGCGATTCCTGACACCAAGATAAGACAAAAAGTATAGACCAATCTGGGTGCACAAATTCTTTCTTTCGGAGTTATAGGCTGTCGAAAACATGAACTTTAAAGGTTCATAGCTCCAATACTATGGGGCCTTCCGTAGTCGGGTCAAGACTTCACGTGGAATCCTAAGGTACTCACGCAACAATTTTTATATAGTGGGAGTTTGGTTACAGGTATATAATTTGAACTGCTCAACTACCTGTATAAAATTTGTTGCAGAAGTACCGCAGGATTATGAAACATGTAGCTTTGGATAACACATGTATTAGTTCCTAAATGAAGTCTTGACCCGACTACGGTAGGTCCCATAGTATTGGAGCTATGGACCTTCTAAAGTTATTTTTTTTTTGTTTTCAACACAATTCCGGAAGGAAACATTTGTGCACCCAGATTAGTCTATACTTTTTATCTTATCTTGGTGTCAGGAATCTCGTCGCAAACGTTGTCGGTGTTGTTTTGAAACACCCTGTATAAATGATTATGTATAATAGTTTGTTTCAAATTGCGTACTGTTTTCTGATGTTGACCACTTTTCAATTGATCCAAGAGTTACAAACAGTTCACTGTACCTCATCTAAAGGTTGTTACGGCATTTTACCAACAATGGGATCAGTATGCATATACTTACTTTAATACTGTGTGTGTGTATGTGTGTGTGTGTTTGTAAAATAATGATGCTTGTGTGCAGTTACGCGTATTGCTTCATAAATTGATGGTCGTCTATTTGACTCTTGGGGGAAGAGAAATTAACCCAGATGATTCCTATTGTGGGTTGTTAACGCCTTCAATAACTCATCATGTATTCCTCCCCCCCCCCCCTCCATCGTACTGACTGTTCACATTATATACTCATGTCATCCTTCTCCCCTTGTTTTCCTTTCAGCTAAATAGATCCCTCTATTTATGTAAGCAGAATAATTTGCAGCATATTACAGCAGTTGTCGGAAATTGGCTGAAAATTACTGATGTTCATTGGCAAGGTGTGTGTATGAAGGGTGGAATCAGTGGGCGGGAGGGAGGGAAGAGAGTAAATTCCCCCAGTTGATCGTTTAATTAATTATTAGAGCATGTGTTTCCTTTGTCGGTGATTATATGGTCTCTATTGTACGTATGCACCTATGAATTATGCAGACTTTTTTTTTTCCTGTTCACTACATGGAACTCCTAGATATGTAATTTCTGCATTGACTTCATCGTATTGGTAAAACTCAGTGGATGCACAATACTAAACAAGCTAGTTTGTGAAATTACAGTAGACTTCAAAACAACAGGTGTCCGATAATCTAATCAGCACTGATAACATTCACCAGTTCCGGTTTTATAGGCGGATAAGGTGGGAGACGGAACCTATTTTTAAAGCGCTGAGTAAAGCACTAAATAATATATATATATATATATATATATATATATATATATATATATATAATATGCATAGGCTGAAATTATCTACCATTATCGAAAATCTCCCTAAGGGTAACCCCTTCATTCGCCACTGATGTAAGTATTGGTCAGAAGAGCATTTTACACAATGCTAAGGTATTACGTTGGCATTTCTGTTTTAGGAAACTAACTATTCTCGTATAAACAAATATGGTTTTGTGGTAAAGATTTTTAAACCTGTGACATAATTCCAAAATTTCCGATTTTCATGCGACTCATGAATGAAAATAGTATATTTAATGATCGAGGACAGAACTGGTCACGGTAAAGTGAAAGCGATTTCCTGTGAGTTTTGATGTGTTACAACTGTAGTACGAAGCCTGTCTCCCCTTCTTTGTTCAGCCTTCGTTACGTCACCAGAGAAGAACAGCGTGAGATGACGTAACGAAGATAAGACAAAATTGTTCATTGGATGTCGTCCATTCCCCACATTGATAGAAAAGACTCGATCCATGCAATCGTTCTATAGTAGCGAACGTAAAACTATATTGAGTGCAATCGAAGCGTGCGGCAAGTGTGAACTAAGTAATGTAATCCGATTTCTCGAAATACGAGGACACATAATGCAGCCGCACTTCATTTTGAAATGAGTAAGGATTTACGGCGGCTGTGTGCATATTTGCTGCAGAGAGTTTTAAAAAAAAGGACTCACCAACGACTACAACGAGAGTAGTCAAGGGTGGAAGTTTATGTCAGGGAACTCAACACCCTTCTGAAAAAATCGAATAATATCGTGTAGTTCACACTTGGCGGGCGGGCGCTTCAAATTGCACTCATGACTTTATGCATGATGCTATTCTACAATGATTAAGTGACAGAGTCGTTGTCGATCGGTGTGGGACGAGGCAACGTGCAATGAACAGCTTTGTCTTATCCACGTTTCGTCATCTCACATGGTTCTCCTTTGATTGCCTAATGAAGGTTGAAACAAAATAGCCCTCGTACGTATGAAGGAGTCATTATCTATGTATTTAAATGCTAGATTTATATGTTTGTCTCCAGTCTTTCGACAATAAGATCTTGAAAACCACAAGTGCAAGAAACGTGCCGTTTTCACTGGTCGATTCCAAATTTTGTATAGATTGTCGAGTTCTAATTGAATATTAAAAATGGCCGTTATTTCTTTATTACAGTTTTAGCGATACACTGAAAGTGTTGAATTTAAAAAAAAAAAAAAACATTTGTATACAGAGGCTGTATCCTACGAGTTATACATTCCAACACCACATATTTGTATACAGTGGTTGTATATCTCTCAGGAGTTGCTTCATTGTCAAAGAATGAATAACGAAGGATAACCATTTCTTCAGTCTAAGATGAATCTTTATTGTTTGGAGTGGTTTTCCCAATGAATACCATATATCACTGACATTGTAATTACTTATGTGTATAATGTATTTGCTTATTACATATTGCATGCAAGAAGAAAGAAAACACTGATCATACATGAATTAGAAACTCTAACCGAAAGTAGGCTCAAATCTTGCAAACGGTGCGAAATATTGAAAAAAATAATCGAAAAAAAATCTCTCCTTTATGGTAAGCCTTGCCGAATGTTATCAAGATATCCTTCATCTGCGTCTGTAAAGGGACATGTACAAAAGTTGTGAGGAATAAGGAGATTCATGTTTAAATGTGAATGATGTGCTGTGTAGAGAGCCCAGGTTCAGCTAGTAGTCCTTTAAAAGTCTCTGACAATAACAGTTCTTATAGTTTGTTGCTGCTACTGATTTTCACATTTACTTAACACTTAGAGAAACTAGTGTTTGTCCCTTTTCTTTCACGAAGTCATTTTTCTTTGAGTTAAAGTTTGTCTTTTTGGCAGTGTACTCACGAGACTCGGTGTATGTTTATCTTTCTTCCTCACAACTGAGCAGGGGAATATCCCCTCCATTTCTCACATATATTTCACTTGGACAAAAAGAAGAGAGAATTTCTCCCCTGAGACATCAAAGTGTCTTCGTGTCTACTGTGAATTTTTGATGAGCTGTGAAAACCTCCTGGTCGGTCGGTGTTCTACCATACAGTGTTTTCCTATTCCACATGGAGTTCTTGTTTCTTTTTTCCGTTAAAGAGCAAGACGAAAACATCAACTATGTTACCAAGTGTTACCAGACAAACATTGGATCCAAAAAATTGACCATATCGACCGTTCGAGGTTCTCATCGTAGAATTAAAGTATCCGTATCGAAAAGGAAAGCAGCCAGATAATGCAAGGAGTTATTTTAAAAATGATTGTGAGTTACAAAAACTGTTGTGTTTCATTTCTGTTTTACATCCCACTGCTTTGTCCTTTATACCAAAGAAGACGCGGGGATATGAAGAGTAAAATAACAATATACATAATATCCATACCTTAAGCGGAGCTCGAATTCTGCACAGGTAAATCTTGCAATCGTCAGCATTAATACCTAAGATCTCTCTACTATGCCATTTGGATAATTAGCGATATTGTTATGTAGAAGTCCCTCCAAAATAGTCTAACTCTGCTGGTTTTAATTCTTGTACCAATAAAAAAAACCTCATGTATTTTTTTCTTTACTTCTGGGAGTAGTCATGAATTGTATTGGCTGAATTGAAATTGAAAAACTGAATATTCCAACTTCTCCGTTCCGGAGGAATTTTTCAGAATGGCATAACCAAAAAGTTTCTGGAAACGTTCATGGTTATCAAATACGCAACGAAGCTAATACTTCTGTGCGAGTAGGAGAAAAAAAATGATTGGCCAATGTTGGCAATCTGTATTACATGTCGGTTGATCAACGGAAAAGAGTGATACTCTAAGAAACGTTGCTCCAGCAATGTCATGTGAATAATAATTAGCCAACGATGTAATTCAAAGTACTACACATTGAATCAAGAAATAACTGTCTTATGTTTTCCCTGTCGTAAAAATAATGTAGGCTTTAATTTTTTCGCGAAGGAATCTTGAGTAGGGATGCGCATGAGACAAGATTTGTGTGTGTCTCGTCTCGAAAATATGCTGTAACAGTGGTGTCTCAACTCGAAAAATGTATATTTATCTATTGGAAGGGCCGTGTCTCGACTCGAATTTTGTCAGGAAAATCCTGTTTCGACTCGTCTCGTGCGCATCCCTAACCTTGAGTCAGACCGTGCAGCCGGACCTGCTGAAATCTAGGGATGCGCAAAAGACAAGATTTGAGACTGTCTCGTCTCGAAAATGTGCCGTAAAAGTGATGTCTCGACTCGAAAAATATATATTTTTCTATTGGAAGAGCTGTGTCTCGACTCGAATTTTATCACGAATATCTTGTCTCGACTCGTCTCGTGTGCATTCCTACTGAAATTCAAACAACCAGAGGGCGATCCAACCATATTATAGTTCATCACCATATTATAGTTCATTGCAAGCCTAGCATGAAAAGCTTAGGGGGGGACAGCAAAAATTTAGGGGATCCCGGCCCCCTAGACCCCCATGGATACGGGCCTGAGCAGGTCCCATTTCATGTAGCGTAGGCACTAAAAATGGACGTTAAATTGTAATCAATTAATCAGTTCCTGCTTTCTTGCAGAAAAGACAGATAGTTGGAACCCGTTTCATATATCCTAGGCTCTGAATAGAGACGTTTAGTTCTAATCGTTTTAATCAATCTCTATTTTTCTATGGGGGCCGCGGTGGCTCAGTGGTAGAGCGTTCACCTCTGGTGCTTGAGGTCCCGGGTTCGATCCCAGCCCCCGCCAAGTGAACCTTGTGGTGGACAAACACCGTGTGCGTGGGTTTTCTCGGGGTTCTCCCGTTTCCTCCCACTTTCTTCATTCCACCATTTCATTCATTACTCATCATCACCGTCTCCTTTAGCCTAACCGGCATAACCGTGGGACGTAAAACTCAAAGATTTCATTTTTTCTATTTTTCTATATCTTAATAAAGAGAGAAGGTTTAAACCTGAAAACGCCCCCTTGTGTACGCCACTATTATACTTTAGCTCCTACACTGATTCCTTCAAATGCATATTCTCTCGTGACTTCTTTAATTGCAAGTACAGGATATTGTTGTTAGTTCAAATAATTTTCTTTCTTTCTTTTGTAAAGTCATCAAAGGAGGTATTCGTAGTTGGTTTTTGGTGTTGTAAAAAGCTTCGTGGCCTTATTTTCTCTGTTTGCACAGTTGCTTAAGTTCCGTTACCTTTGCGGATTGCTGCATTAGCACCTTGTGTTGCAACAACCGCAAGGTTCGTAAGTACTGCGTGGATCTTGTTTACATTTCTCTACGGTAGTGGTAATTGTGTTCTAACTGCTAATAATCCTATGCGAAGGATTTCTCTTTTTAAAGAGACTTCTAAACTATGTTATGGATAAGTATGGGAAAGTCTGATAGAGAATGGCTAAGCCCGTCTGTCTATCTGCCTATCGACAAGTGTGAGAGCATAAACGGTAACGGATAGCGAGAAGTAGTTTCTGACATCGATTTAATGGCCCAGGAATAGGTTCTGTCTCCTTTCTGAAGACTGTTTTGAAACCGGAAGTAGTAAAAAAAATCTACGACTTCCGGTTTCAACATTGATCACTATGGACCAAAGATGGTCGTAAATAAATACCAAGAAGTAATTTTGTAGAATTGATTCGGCGTTCGAAGTATAGGTTTTACTTCTAGCCTTATTCTTCGTACAAAACCGGAAGTGGCAGAAATTCACTACAATAATTTCCGGTGTCAGTATTGATCTCCGTACGATATAGCGAGAAATTGCTATTTGGTGTGGATTCAGCATCCCAATGATAGGTTGATAGGTCTTATCTTCATTCTTATCCCTCTATTCAAACCGGAAGTGGTAAACTATACGATTTCCGGTTTCTACACTAACTGCTATGAAGAGAGAGTGTGTATAGTATTATTATTTTTCATATGAATTCAGTATCAGAAGTATTTCTATTCTTATATTTAAAAAAATCGAAAGCTGCAGGGATCTGTACAACTTCCGGTTTCAGTTCTGATCTCAGAGCATACACGCTAATAGATAGCGGAAATAGTTTATTTCATATGGATCCAGCGTCTAAAGAGCAGATTCCGTCTCCAACCTTGTTATCTCTGTTGTAAGAGAAGTGACAGAACTCAGTCACTTTCGGTTTAGGTATAAAATCCCCATAGTTTCACACTTTCCAGCGCAACTCACTTCTGTCTTGAGATGTCATATTAGGTTTTGAAAAGAGATTGTGAACAATATAAGCAACAACTACAGATACCCAGAGGGATAAGAGCTGATTCGACAGGCGTACACAAGCTTCAGTTATTATATAGAATTATCACACAGATGGCGTTACTGTAAAAAAAAATAAAGCAAGGACGTCAACTAATTGCGCGAATGAACTCAAAAATTCGTTTCGAAGAAATTCGGAAAAGAAAAATCGTAGAAATGATATATTTTTACCACTTTCGAATCCAAACAGCAAGATGCGGCCAGAGACGAAATATATTCTTAGCATTATGTGAATTAAAGAAAGTTTATCACAATCTTGTAGGCTTTTTGATCCTGGGAGAATTAATGTTGAACCTGTAGTTAGTAAATTTCTATTACTTTCGGATTCAACAGCAAGATACAGCCAGAAACGAAAAATATTCTTAGCATTGTGTGAATTAAAGGAAGTTATCACAATCTTGTAGGCTTTTTGATCCTGGGAGAATTAATGTTGAACCTGTAGTTAGTAAATTTCTATTACTTTCGGATTCAACAGCAAGATGAGACGAAAAATATTCTTAGCATTATGTGAATTAAAGGAAGTTATCACAATCTTGTAGGCTTTTTGATCCTGGGAGAATTAATGTTGAACCTGTAGTTAGTAAATTTCTATTACTTTCGGATTCAACAGCAAGATACAGCCAGAGACGAAAAATATTCTTAGCATTATGTGAATTAAAGGAAGTTATCACAATCTTGTAGGCTTTTTGATCCTGGGAGAATTAATGTTGAACCTGTAGTTAGTAAATTTCTATTACTTTCGGATTCAACAGCAAGATACAGCCAGAGACGAAAAATATTCTTAGCATTATGTGAATTAAAGGAAGTTATCACAATCTTGTAGGCTTTTTGATCCTGGGAGAATTAATGTTGAACCTGTAGTTAGTAAATTTCTATTACTTTCGGATTCAACAGCAAGATACGGCCAGAGACGAAAAATATTCATAGCATTATGTGAATTCAAGGAAGTTATCACAATCTTGTAGGCTTTTTGATCCTGGGAGAATTAATGTTGAACCTGTAGTTAGTAAATTTCTATTACTTTCGGATTCAACAGCAAGATACGGCCAGAGACGAAAAATATTCTTAGCATTATGTGAATTAAAGGAAGTTATCACAATCTTGTAGGCTTTTTGATCCTGGGAGAATTAATGTTGAACCTGTAGTTAGTAAATTTCTATTACTTTCGGATTCAACAGCAAGATGAGACGAAAAATATTCTTAGCATTATGTGAATTAAAGGAAGTTATCACAATCTTGTAGGCTTTTTGATCCTGGGAGAATTAATGTTGAACCTGTAGTTAGTAAATTTCTATTACTTTCGGATTCAACAGCAAGATACAGCCAGAGACGAAAAATATTCTTAGCATTATGTGAATTAAAGGAAGTTATCACAATCTTGTAGGCTTTTTGATCCTGGGAGAATTAATGTTGAACCTGTAGTTAGTAAATTTCTATTACTTTCGGATTCAACAGCAAGATGAGACGAAAAATATTCTTAGCATTATGTGAATTAAAGGAAGTTACCACAATCTTGTAGGCTTTTTGATCCTGGGAGAATTAATGTTGAACCTGTAGTTAGTAAATTTCTATTACTTTCGGATTCAACAGCAAGATGAGACGAAAAATATTCTTAGCATTATGTGAATTAAAGGAAGTTATCACAATCTTGTAGGCTTTTTGATCCTGGGAGAATTAATGTTGAACCTGTAGTTAGTAAATTTCTATTACTTTCGGATTCAACAGCAAGATACGGCCAGAGACGAAAAATATTCTTAGAATTATGTGAATTAAAGGAAGTCTATCACAATCTTGTAGGCTTTTTGATCCTGGGAGAATTAATGTTGAACCTGTAGTTAGTAAATTTCTATTACTTTCGGATTCAACAGCAAGATGAGACGAAAAATATTTTTAGCATAATGTGAATTAAAGGAAGTTTATCACAATCTTGTACGCTTTTTGATCCTGGGAGAATTAATGTTGAACCTGTAGTTAGTAAATTTCTATTACTTTCGGATTCAACAGCAAGATACAGCCAGAGACGAAAAATATTCTTAGCATTATGTGAATTAAAGGAAGTTATCACAATCTTGTAGGCTTTTTGATCCTGGGAGAATTAATGTTGAACCTGTAGTTAGTAAATTTCTATTAATTTCGGATTCAACAGCAAGATACGGCCAGAGACGAAAAATATTCTTAGCATTATGTGAATTAAAGGAAGTCTATTACAGTCTTTAACCTTTGTGGTGGGTAACATTGTATTCGTGGTTTTTCTCGGGGTAGTTCCGTTTTCTCCCACGTTCCGTCAATTCTTCCATTATCATTCACTTGCTTCACTTCAATTATCGTTTTCCTTAGCCTAAAGGGCATAAATCGTTGGGCATTAAACTCAAAGATTTAATATTATATCATTTTATAATCTTTCATCGCTTTCGATCCATGAGGATTGATGTTGAACCCGTAATCGGAAATTATTCTTAGGATTAGTTCAAATAAGGAAAGTTCATCACAAACTTTTACGGTTTGTGATTCATGAGGATCAATATCGAAACCGGAACTGGTATTTTCCTATCATTTCTGATGTCAATAGAGAGAGAGATATAAGGGCGGAGATAGGACGAACCTATTCGTGACACAAGTTCATACAAAGTAAAGGTTATCGCGATTTTTAAAAAATGTTTTTTAACAGATTGACTGCCAAGGTGATTTGAGGGTACTGCTTCCAGGAGGCCATAAATTTCTTCTTACCTTTGGCTCAATTATGGACAGTCGTGTCATATTTTTGTCGCGATATTTTGCTTCTCCCGAAAATGTACCAATGGGAGCCGAGCACCATATGTCATGCTCATGATCTCACAGTAATCTGTGACAATGAGCATCATATATGATGCTCAAGAACCTGAATAGGTTAGTAATTTGTGATATCGAGCATGAGCATCATATATGGTGCTCATGGCCCCACAGAAAAATAAGGTGAGCACCACATTTGATGCTCATGGCAGTCAACCTGTGCTCGATATTGAAACTGGATATAACCGGTGTGAAGAGAGATGAGGATGGGGGAGATAAAACATATTCTTGGGACACTGGATTCATATGAATAGTTAATTCATGCTGTCTATGCCTGTAATGTTAAATCGGAAAGGATATGTTTATACTACTTTATATTTTGACATAGGGATAAAGTTGGATATAAAACACAAATACACGTTTAAAAAAGATGTTTCACTATCTTTTAACGTTTTGTGATTCTCAGAGATCAATATTGATACCGGAAGTGGTAATGTACGAGCACTTCCGGTTTCGGTAGAGGAATCAAGGCAAAGATGAAATCTATTTTTGGGTCGCTGAACCAATGGAAATAATAAAAAGAGGAATTTCCTTCTCTTACAGTTTCTGTCTTGATACCTGACGACAGTCTCAGAGTTTGGTTATATTTCCGGTACTTAGAGTACAGTCAACGACAAATGTTCTTTCAATTTGATGAAGTAGTTTCGTAAATAACTTCAGAACGAAAGGACAATTTGAGTACAGTTTTCAGTCAATTAAAAAGAAGGTAATTTTCTGTTGATTCCTGCCATGCCAGCGTTGTACGTTCCAGCTATACCACCGTTATTTCCAAAATAAATTTCACCAAATGGAAAGAACTTTTATCACTGACTGTACATCATAGTCTGAAAGGCTAAAAGTTAAGAAAGAAAAAAGGAAACTCTGCTCATAAATTCTTTTAAGTTTGGTTTGTTATTCAATTTGACTCGACTTATATGTAAGAACGTATTATATCTGACTTTTTCACGTTCATGATCCCGACTTCAGAAGCTATAATGATAAAAAAAAAAAAAAAAAACTAAACATTGAGAAATAAGAGAAAACAACAAAAGTCAACTTAAATTCTTCGATAGTCAAGGATATTTGGTTTCATTTTTCTCTCTTCATTTCGTTATGTTCTTTTCTACCAAAAAAGAAAGAAAAAGAAAGAAAGAAAAATAAACGAGAGAAGAGTGCTATTAAATGTTATGGAGGAAAACGTGGTGTCGCATTTTTAAAAATATTGTTTCTAGCTGTTCGTTTTTAATTTGTTAGACTTGTAAACACTTTAAAAGATTAGAAGTAACATTGTGAAAATAATAATGTTAAAAAGAAGGCATGGAAATTGATCCCTCTTGAAGAAATATCAGGAAATTACAAGAAATATGCATTTATGTATTTCATTACTACTTATTAGATTATAATCTTATTATTTCCATACAATAAATATTTTAATCCTCTTACTTCGTTGCTGAAAACACACTAATAGCTAGTGTTGCACACGAGACTAGAAATAAGATTTTCACATTTTATTTTGTAACTGTTGTTGTAGGACCTTCGTCTCGTCTCGATTCTAAAAGGATGTTTTCTCGTCTCGTCTCGATTCTAAAAGGATGTTGTCTCGTCTCTATTCTAAAAGGATGTTTTCTCGTCTCGTCTCTATTCTAAAAGGATGTTTTCTCGTCTCGTCTGGATTCTAAAAGGATTATTTCTCGTCTCGTTTCGATTATTAAAGGATTCTTGTCTCGTCGCGATTCTGAAAGGATTCTTTCTCGTCTTGATTCTAAAAGGAATCCTTTTAGTCTCATTTTCATTCTAAAAGGACTTTTTTCTGGTCTCGTCTCAATTTCGGGATTTTATCTCGTCTCGTTTCAATTTTAGGATTCTATCTCGTATCAGTGGGCCGCGGTGGCTCAGTGGTAGAGCGTTCATCTCTGGTGCATGGGGTCCTGGGTTCAAACCCTGCTCCCGCCAAGTGAACTTTGTGGTGGACAAACACCGTGTGCGTGGGTTTTCTCGGGGTTCTCCCGTTTCCTCCCACTTTCTTCATTCCACCATTTTTTTCATTCATTACTCATCATCACCGTCTCCTTTAGCCTAGCCGGCATAACCGTGCGACGTAAAACTCAAAAATTTCATTTCATTTTTTCTATCTCGTATCAATTCTAGGATTCTTTCTTGTCTCGATTTTAAAAGCATTCTTTCTCATCTCGTCTCAATTCTTAAAAGGACTCTTTCTAGTCTCGTCTCGATTCTAAAAGTATTCTTTCTTGTCTCGTCGCCATTCTAAAATGATTCTTTCTTGTCTTGTCTCAATTCTAAAAAGGATTCTGTCGTGTCGATTCTAGAAGGATTCTTTCTCGTCTCGTCTCGATTCTAAAAATATTTTTTTTTATTTTCTTGTCTCGATTCTAAAAGGATTCTTTCTTGTCTCGTCTCGATTCTAAAAGGATGGATTATTTCTTGTCTCGTCTCGATTCTAGGATTTTTCTCGTCTCGTCTCGATTCTAAAAGGATTCTTTCTAGTCTCGTCTTGATTCTAAAAGGATTCTTTCTAGTCTCGTATTGATTCTCGACATGTTTTCTTGTAGGCAACATTACTGATAGTAGATTATTATTATTATTTTTAATTTAACGAAAACAGTAAATGGTTTAGTGTATTTAAATAGTTGGTGGGTGGAAGAAACCGTGGCTCAGTGGTAGAGCGCTCATCTCCGCTGCGTTCTTGGTTCGATCCCTTGACCTTACATTACTTGTGACGAACAGCCTTGTGTCCATGGTTTCTTTCCTTACTATCTACATTATCATTCCATCAGTTTACCACTCACGACATTCAGTTAAAAAATAACATTTGTACTTTGGTGGGGTATCTCAGACCATACGTAACTCATATTGGAAAATATCATAGTGTTTCTGTTATTAACATAGTGATAGTTCACACCAAACTATGATGATAGATAAGAAACCAGCGTCATCTATTGAGCACCTTTAAATCTAGAGAGAAACATATGATGGGTGGGATTTGTAAGACTCCACCTTATTCACTATATTAAATATGATAGAACGTCAGTGGAAAAAGGTTGATAACATCTCAGATAGAGAATTATGATTCAAACTGTAGGGATACCGGATATAATATTTTAATTAAGTTGTGCCCTGTTCTTATTTTAATTATATGTTCCTCTCATTCTTCTTTTTTTTCAGTATGTTCGGCGGCGGAGAAACCCTAGCAATGTACGTGTTATGGAAATTGAGCTTGTCAAAGGCAGTAAAGGATTGGGTTTCAGCATTGCGGGGGGTATCGGCAACCAGCATATCCCCGGTGACAACGGAATTTACGTCACAAAAATCATGGACGGCGGCGCTGCACAATTGGATGGACGACTCTGCGTCGGCGACAAGCTCGTTGCGGTTAGACATACACCAGTGAGTACATGCAGATTTTATGTTTGTATTTTTTTTAAATATATTTATTAATGAGATGAGTATTTTTGTGTTGTGCAGGATGTTTCGAAAGTCCGTATCCGATTTCAAAATATGACTTCAAGCGCTAGCGTGTGGTGCTGTTTCCGATCGGGGAACAAGTCATGAATGGCAAAAGACTCTTCGGGGTGGACAAACCTATAATATTAGCATGCATTAGTAACATGGTTATTATCATGCCCGAGTGTCTTCTCAAGAGTTCACCTGTTTCCTCCCACATCATCATTTCACAAATTCTTTATTTGACAAACCTCCAGGCACTTGTTATGAAGCGAATTTATACTGAAATAATCAACTAACAATAGCGGCAAAGAGTATCAGCCAAAGAGTATATTTAAAGATATCATCCCAGCATTCTGATCATATTTTTAGATACCTGATAGAACTGAGAAAAAACTCTAGAGAAACCTGTGAAGATGACCGGACACCGGATTTGGATTCGGGACATACCGGTTGCGGAGCAAGACCGCTAACTACTAGTGGTCTTGATGTAGGACATCATTTGTAACTTCTCTTCCTTCCATCATATTTACTATCACATCCGTCAAATTACGTATAATTTCTTCTAAAATAATAATATTATAACTACTTTATTTTCTTCTTTTTAAATTACCTCTATTACTAATCTTTCGTACCCTTTATTTCTAACACTTTCCGGTTACATCTATACAATTTTCAGTATTCTTTTCCATACTAATATTCTTTGTGTCATTTTTTTTTTTCGTTATGTTCATACATGTCTATTTCATTCAATGCAACTGTAATGGTCGCATTTGAATGAGATATTTTCGTAGTCCCCTTATTCAACGACTCACGACAGTTCTTGACTATCCTTGAATACGAGGGCTATCCAGAAAGTAGATTACGTTTTGGAATAAAAAATCAACAAAGTATAGGAAACAAATTTTATTATATACAGATGAAAGCCACACACAAATACTACTTTTCGACATAGTCACCATTCAAATTAAGGCATTTATCGTAGCGATGTACGAGCTTGGAAATTCCTTCGTCGAAAAATTCGGCCGCCTGCGACTTCAACCACTTCGTTACCTCTTCTTGCAGCTGTTCGTCGTCATCAAAACGCTGCATAGCCAGCAACTTCTTCATTGCTGGGAATAGGTGGAAGTCGCTCGGTGCCAGGTCGGGACTGTACGGCGGATGAGGAAACAACTCCCACTGAAAAGATTCAAGAACTTCACGCGTGACATTTGCCGTGTGGGGCCGGGCGTTGTCGTGAATCAACAAGATCTTAGAGCTCAACATTCCTCTGCGCTTGTTTTGAATTGCTCTTCTGAGGTTTTGCAGAGTTTGGCAATACCTTTGAGCGTTTATTGTAGTGCCTCTTTCCAGGAAGTCCACCAAAATCACACCTTTTCTGTCCCAAAAAACAGTCGCCATCATCTTCCTTGCCGACATTGTTTGCATGCATTTCTTGGGTTTTTGGGGAGAACCTGTGTGCCCCCACTGCATTGATTGCAATTTCGTTTCACAGTTCACGTGTTTCACCCATGTTTCGTCACCAGTAACGATGCGATCGAGTAAAGAGTCACCATCCTTATTGTAGGCGTCCAAAAAGTGCAACGCAACAGCCATTCGCTGATTTTTGTGGTCCTCTGTCAAGATTTTTGGAATCCATCTTGCACAAAACTTGTGGTAACCAAGCTTTTCGCTGATGATTTCGTGCAACAAACTTCGCGAAATTTGTGGAAAACTCAAAGAAAGTTCCGTTATTGTGAACTTTCGATTTTCACGGACTTTAACATCGACTTTTTCGACAAGTTCGGCAGTCACTTTGCTGGGTCTCCCACTTCGATCTTCGTCGTGAACATTGGTTCGGCCATTTTTAAATCTTATGACCCACTGTCGCACTCCACCTTCAGTGATAATGTTGTCCCCATACACTTCACACAGCTGCCGATAGATTTCTATCGGTTTACAGTTTTTTGCTGTCAGAAACCTTATTACTGCACGCACCTCGCAGCTCGCGGGATTTTCAATTAACGCAGACATTTCAAACCGTCACAGTATCTTAACGGAGCACAGCACGAACCTCTCACTAGCACGGCTAGATGCCGACTGAGCTGCGCAACGCTCTGACCCCAAGATGGCCTCGCTAGCCCCGCCCCTAGCGGACACAGACGAAAACGTAATCTACTTTCTGGATAGCCCTCGTACTTTTGTAATCTTCATCTTCAAACAAGACTCTATCCTTGAATATTTCTACAGTGTCCATCCTTAAACAAGATTATCCTGGAATACTTCTGTAATCTTCATCCTCAAACTAAATTCTATCTTTGAGTTCTTTCACGACAGTAGCATCGCACGCGATCTGCAGAATTAATCTGATGTTAACCGAAGTTGGTACTTACAATTAGTATGCATGTCAAGTATTTTCTCGTACGGAGCTTTCGTTCCTAAGTTATGGAATATTAAAATTGGGATTTCAATTTCGTCAAAATTTTCCAAAACAATATTTAATTTAAATGCTCTTTAGAACAAAAATTAGAGGAAAATGCACGGAACAAATCAGATAACTTTTAGTTTGAGGTTAAAATTTAATCTGTAAATGAAGTGTTAACTTATAGCAAATATTTTCTGAAGTCAATGAAGGACTACCCCCCCCCCCTCCGCAATCGGGAAACTCATTATCTTATAGATTCGTTAACTTCGGCGAGAAGTATTTGTCTTTCCCTCATTCTCAAATAATTATATCATCATCCCCTCTCATCCGTATCTTTGAAAATTTCTATAACCTTCATCCACAAACAACACTATCCTTCAATACTTCTATAATCTTCATCACCAAACAAGGTTCCATCTTTAAAATACTTCTTTAATATTCATCCTCAAACAAGACTATTCTTGAAAACTTCTATAATATTCATTCTCAAGTAAGATTGTATTCTGGTATACTTCTATCTATGAACGGCTCGGGAGAAGACAATAGTGTGTCACATTTTCAAAATTTCGTGTAAATTGGGAAAAGTTCAACATTTCCGTGCTATGCAATACAATGACACATACCAAACAAGCTTCTTCTGCCATGTACAGACACATTTCCGAAATTAAACTTCTTACTCTCTGTTCTATAGCCCAATCCCTATCTACCTTACCTAGTAACTCCCGGGTTCGATTCCCGGCGGTAGCTCATGTAGTTCGGATTCCACGTTAATCAGTAGGTCCACGTCTCATATAGCCATGCTGCTGAACGGGACGTTAAACTCAAAATCAACTCAACTTACCTAGTAACTCAATTTCACCGAAAGTGGCGCTTATCATTGTTTTCCCCCCAGTTGCTCATATAATCTTCAAACAAGACTATCCTTGTTTACTTTTATAATCTTCATCCTTAAACAAGATTCTGTCCTTGAATACTTTTATAATCTTCATCCTTAAACAAGATTCCGTCCTTGAATACTTTTATAATCTTCATTCTCAAACAAGATTCTGTCCTTGATGCTTTTATAATCTTCATCCTCAAACAAGATTCTGTCCTTGAATATTTTTATAATCTTCATCCTCAAACAAGATTCTGTCCTTGAATATTTTTATAATCTTCATCCTCAAACAAGATTCTGTCCTTGAATATTTTTATAATCTTCATCCTCAAACAAGATTCTGTCCTTGAATACTTTTATAATCTCCATCTTTAAGCAAGACTATCCTTGAATACATTGTAATCTCCATCTTTTAACAAAACTGTCCGTGAATACTTATATAATCTTCATCCTCAAACAAGATTCTGTCCTGTAATACTTCTATAATCTCCCTCCTCAAACAAGACTATCCTTGAATACTTCTAGATCTTTATCCTCAAACAAGATTGTATCCTTAATACTTCTATAATCTCCATTTTCAAAGAAGACTATCCTTGAATATTTCTATAATCTTCATCCTCAGACAAGATTATCGTTGTACATTTCTGTAATTTTCATCGTCAATCAGAACTAACCTTGAATACTTCCCTAATTTTCATCGTCAATCAGAACTAACCTTGAATACTTCCCTAATTTTCATCGTCAATCAGAACTAACCTTGAATACTTCCCTAATTTTCATCGTCAATCAGAACTAACCTTGAATACTTCCCTAATTTTCATCGTCAATCAGAACTAACCTTGAATACTTCCCTAATTTTCATCGTCAATCAGAACTAACCTTGAATACTTCCCTAATTTTCATCCTCAATCAGAACTAACCTTGAATAGTTCCCTAATTTTCATCGTCAATCAGAACTAACCTTGAATACTTCCCTAATTTTCATCGTCAATCAGAACTAACCTTGAATACTTCCCTAATTTTCATCCTCAATCAGAACTAACCTTGAATACTTCCCTAATTTTCATCCTCAATCAGAACTAACCTTGAATTCTTCCCTAATTTTCATCGACAAACAAAACCCAGAGCATGTGATTCACATTCCACCTCATTTTGTCTAGTGTCTCCTTTGTAGTCTCAATATTGTATTGGATCGTATAGCAGAATCACAGGTCGTCTTGAAACTGTTCTTTTAGTTTCACTATCAAATTAGTGGCAAAGTCTGGTCTCAAATCAAATTGTACATTTTAATTGTTTGCAAATAAATTATGTTGATGATTGTAATTGAACAAATAAATATAACTTGACTGTTTTTATGACAAAAGCAGTGTAGTTTGATGTCAAAATCTGAATTGTAATGACAAGAAACCTGCATAATGATGTGTTTGAAAAATGGGTTCAAATCCTTTTTCACATTTTGAGACTCTAAATACATTTGTGCTTGTTCCTTGGTAAAGGGAAATTTTGAATATACCCCTGATAAGTGATTAAGCAAAAAAAGAATCATTTATACACTAGATGAATGAGTAGTTCCGAAGGGATTCAAGGTCTTTTTTTTTTTTTAATTGATTCGATATTTTGTTAGTGTTTTAAAAATGTGAGTGGTTTCTAAAGGAAATCGAGCCCGAATACAAAATTCAGTTTTTTTTAAAAAACGGTACTACTAGCAGTATCATTTATTTGAAACTAAGCTTTGTTTGTATGTGATTTGGCTACATTGGAAGACAAAGTTGTGGTCTTTCTTCATCCCATAGTATCTCTCCCACGGACACACTTCAGAAACCGTAACGCTCTTCCGTTTGTATTTTCAAGGTGAAGACGAACGGTCTGTCCACTTTTGCTATTTTTTTTTATATATAACCATTTACGTATAATGCACTCCTCCCGAAGGTATATTCTCTTGTTTATAGGAACAACGTTTTTCCTTCATATTGAGTAGTTGAATGGAAAGATAGCAAAAGAGGCTCTGAAAGAAAGTGGTTGCTAGAACGGCTGAATCATAGTCATTTCGCGCGTCAGTAAACAGCGGAACCATTGGCGTTGGTTGTTGGATAATCAATACGAAACTAAAATCTTTTAGTAAGGATGTGGTTACTATTTCATGATATGATGAACTCAAGTGTATAAGGGTACATAAATTGGAAATAGTATGTCTATTATTCGGTTTCAGTAAGGTCGGGGACCAAACATATTATTCAGAGCGAATCGTATTTGCATTTGTTGCGTGTCAGTCTTGTCGATCATTCTTACCATTAATGGTTCTTTCGCTTTTACTTTTTCTAGTTGTCGAGCGGTATCAGGTTCGATTCCCGATAGGAACATTCGGTCGAAAAAGTGTAAAAGCCTTTGTAAGCTATCTGTCCTGAATAAGATTTGTGCTAGGTTTTCCACAGTCATTACTCTAGGCAGATGCTGGGATGGTATCAAACATGAAATGATCCCAGGATACTTTCTTTCTCCCCCATTTTCCCGAGCAATGTGATCGCTGAGAAACATCATTAATCATATGTGACGGGCTTAAAGGACCATGGTGCCGAATGCCTAGAAATACAATTCCGTATTCCAAAATATAACGCCTTTACATGTTCTCAGGAAGTCACCTGATCATTTTTAGTCAGTCTTGACACATTCATAACTATTCATATTTGTCTTGGCATCATTCATTATCACTTTAACATTCACGTTCACGTTCTTATCTCAGTTTCTGGACGTAGAGTTGTTCAATAGCATTTGCCAACCCGCACTTGTCGTAATGGATATAGAGTTAGTTTTAAAAAAAGCATTTGCATTAAACACAAATCTGTGTACGAACGATATATAAAGGTAATGGTCAAGACGTGTAAGTGCAGTCATTGGCTATTGCTCTCCCACCAGTCAAAGATTGTTTTGTTCCTTTGTCAAATTTCCATTGTAACTGGAGAACGAAGTGTAATATCTGTAATACTAGCGATTATTATTATTATTATTATTATTATTATTATTATTATTATTATTATTATTTTTATTATTTGTAGGATCAACATCAGTACAAACTTATGATTAAATATAAACGTAAATATTGAAAAAAAACGCGAAAAATTACTAAATTTAAAAATTGCGGTTCTAGGAGTGAACCTTGCGGGACACCACTAATTTTGTAGGTTGTAAACATAATTAATCAATCTAAAGTAATATTATCAGTCTTCGTGGTCATCTGTTTT
The DNA here is from genome assembly GCF_964235325.1 of Thermobia domestica. Classification (NCBI taxonomy): domain Eukaryota; kingdom Metazoa; phylum Arthropoda; class Insecta; order Zygentoma; family Lepismatidae; genus Thermobia; species Thermobia domestica. The sequence goes on from NC_137457.1 coordinate 307,512,981, forward strand.
TAAAATTGAGAGTGCTGTGTCCTGTTTACGTTCCATGAAGAGATCTGTTCGTACGTGAACTCACATTTAATGACCGGAAGTTGTATTTTGAGAGGAAGAGAGAAAAGTTTTTGAGAGTGTTTCTATCTCTCGTCGAGAGCAAAACAACTTATCTAATTGTGTTGAGTGGCGGCAACCCTAACATAGTTATCCGTTAACTAGAAAACTCCACAATTCCATTTGCTCAACTGCTTCTCCCTTACTTCTAGGTCTACCTTCTTTTTAGACTGTGCCTTCTGGTTGTCCTGGGTCCATTGCAAGGATAATTAGGGAGAGGTTCAAGCTATCTGGACCATCAGTATCTATCTATCTTTATATTTATATATATATATATATATATATATATATATATATATATATATATATATATATATATATATATATATATATATATATATATATATTTATATATATATATAGGGAGTCGAATGGTAGCTTACAGAAGCAAGATCCCAAATAGGTTTTCAGAAATCATTTTCTAAATTTAACTTCCTGAAAATTTAAAATTTAAACAGGTGAATTTCGTTTCATATTGTTAAAGAGCGGTAGACTTCCAAACTATGCAAATTCAATACTACACTGAGTGTTCACTGAATTGCGACCATCTACCTAATATTTTGTTGGTCCACCTTTTACTCAGAGGACGGCCTGAACACGGCGTGGCATGGATTCTAGTAGTTGTTTCCACGGGGATCTGACACCACATATTTCTGATGGCATCCCACAATGAGCCCACATATGTCGGTGTAGGAGTCTTAATGCGAAGAACTCCTTTTACAACATTCCATAAATGTTCTATAGGATTAAGATCAAGTGAGTTAGGGTGGCAATTTATACGCTGCATCTCCATGGAATGTTCCTTAAGAGGCCTCATCACTGCGAAATTAAAATACCGCTAATTTTACAGTAATTATGTGATATCTTCAAATAGATAAAAGATAATCGAAATGTGGAACAAGACCTCCCTAGACAATATTATTTTGCGTGAGATACCGTTATCAAGACTCATTTATCTGCTTTCAATTTCCAGCCAATTAGAAATTCGGCTTTTATTTTCGCGTTTCTAAATAACTGCCTACGGAAAGCTACTAGGTGACTCGTGATAATGGTACCTCATGCAAAATAACATCGTCTAGGGAGGTCTTGATCCACTTTTCGATTATCTTTTATCTATTTGAAGATATCACATAATTATTGTAAAATTAGCGGTATTTTAATTTCGCAGTGATAGGGACTCTTAAGCTTGGCACCCTGCATTGTTGTCCCACTACTTGTACACCTTCACTAGACAGGAACGGGCGCATCCAACATATTGTGCTGTCTGGGTTATTGACTCACCTGTTGCTCGGGTACTCATAATCATGCCTTATTGAAATGCAGATAAATCCTGCCCACCTCCTATTACAATAGTGTGGTGTCTGCCAACATGTAACCTCGAGTGTGTTCTTTCTCTGCAATACTATTAGTCAGGGTGGTCATGCAATCAGCTCGGCTGCTGGCCACACTTCCTTCTGTAGAGGGGTGGTCGCAATTCAGTGAGCACTCAATGTAAAACCAGAAGTACTTGATCGATTTTAGTAGACAGGTAAAAGTGGAGAAGAAGGAATCTCTTCTTGAGACGCTGATCGATTCTGCATCACCAAAATAGGCCCCATTTCCTCCATCAGCCATCTGTTCAAACTAGAAATGGTACAAGTAAGACGTTTCCGATTTAATCACCATATAAGAAACCGGAAGCAGATTTTTGGAAATACTTCAGCATTTCAAGAGAACATATTACCATCGAATCCAGAAGTGGTTGAAATTTGATAGTATTTCGGTTTCAGTACTGATTTTCGTAGAGCGTGAGTGGTAAGGGATATCGAAAAAAAAAACTTTTTGACAGACTCAGCGTACCAAGAATGAGTTTTGTATCGACTTTTTTATATATATCTGTTAAAACCATAAGTAGTGGAAAATTACGAAATTTCGGATACTACAATGATTGCATAATGGATAAAACGGAAGTAGCAATTTTTTTTTTTTAGATGAGTTCAGTACTAGCATCAAGGGCGCCGATCCTGGGGGTTCGAGGGGGCCCGGGGCCCCCCGAAAGCTCATGTGGGCCCCATGTATTCTTATGAATATATATTTTTATATGTATTTTTATTGTTATATGTATTGTTATATACATTTTTTATGAATGGCCCCCCAAAAATTACAGAGAAATCGACGCCCTTGCCTAGCATAATGTTTCACCTTTGATTTTATTTCTTTGTTGCAACCGAAAGTGATAGACATCAATTACCACTTCCGGTCTTAATGTTAATCTCCCTTGAGCGAAAACTGTAAGAGATGGCTGGCGTGTAAATGGCTTTTTGATAGGTATTCAGCATCCGAAGATCAGGGTTCTATCTTTGATCTTATTCCTCTGTTGAAACCAGTAGTTGTGAATGTGCAACTTCAAGTGGTTTGGAAGTCAACCGTAGTTTCACACTGTGGAACAAAACTCACTTCTTTAAATTTTATTTTCTTTTAAAAGTACTCTTAAGAAGCCTAATCACTGCGAAATTTAAAAAGAAACGCTAATTTTACAGTAATTATGTGATATCTTGAAATAGATAATCTAAAACTGGAACAAAAGCGCTCTAGACAATATTATTTTGCGTGATGTATCGTTATCACGAGTCACCTAGTAGATTTCCATTTGCAGCCATTTAGAAACGCGAAAATGAACGCCGATTTTCTAAATGGCTGGAAATCTAAAGCAGATAAGTGAGTGGTGATAACGGTATCTCATGCAAAATAATATTGTCTAGGACGCTCTTGTTCCACATTTCGATTATCTTTTATCTATTTGAAGATATCACATAATTACTGTAAAATTAGCGGTTATTTTAATTTCGCCGTTATGGGGCCTCTTAAGGATTTCTCTTACCTATTTCATTTTGTTCAGCTTAGGGAGATCTATGCGTTGATGATATCTCATCTTGGAATATTTTGTTTGTTTTCGTTGCACGCTACTATGCTAAGGAAAGATTTATATGTGAACTTTGTGTTGATTGAGTATGTGATGAACACACACTACGGTCACTTTCCCTAATCTCTTTGTTTGAATAAATGTCTCGTCTGGAAAGAAAGAAAAAAAAAAGAAAAAGTATTTTCTAGTGGTTAGGAACTTTCCCGAGCTGTCAAAACGAGGACCAACTGGAGCGCTTTTTCTATGCAAATAAGCTGATAACAGCACACGCTCATTTTTATTCTCCCCACCCGCCGGAACGGTTTGAATATTCACGCAGATTGGCAGCCAATCTCCTCTCCACGTGGCACCAATGTCTAGAGTGCAGTAGTTTTCATGAAAAATGTGACGAACTTTTTTTTTTTCAATACCAAGCTAGTTTGAGATGAAATAAAAAAATTAAAAAAACTCGAAATTGTGCTGCAGTACGTTTTGTACTAAAAATACCTGTAATTTCTTTGCAACAGAATTATAACTAGGGGTCGATTTTTTTTTTTTTTTTTTAATGTCCGATCCAGTAAAGCTTTACTTCCTGCTTGTATGTGTATTTTTAAATAGTGGACGCTTATTTATGTATCCAAATATGTTCTGATGTTTCTTGTTCGCATTGAAATAAATTCGAAATGCAGATTGAGAATAGGTTTACCAACGCTTATTTATGTATCCAAATATGTCTGATGTTTCTTGTTCGCATTGAAATAAATTCGAAATGCAGATTGAGAATAGGTTTACCAGTAAAGAATCATTCCTACCTTAAAGAAAGAAAAAAAAAACTCGACTCTTAATGCCTGTAACAGTATTTTATTAGGTGAGCTTGCAATTCTTGGTGGAAGCATAAACATTCTTGCTATGAATACAGCGTTATATCGGCAAAATTCAACCCAAACTGCCTAAGAAAGAAAGGTTTACCTGTTAACAAGAATGCTTGTATTAAGGGCATTTGCCTCGTGGTGCCGGAGAAGCATAGAAGCTTGAGAAAGTGATACCAAGCCGAGCCAATTCAGGCGACTAGCACAAATAATAGGGCGCTAAAAGCAATGAGACGGTCGCTGTTTCAGTCAGTTTTACTTGAAAACAAACTAGTTCTGTAACTTACTTTGTGCTTTCCTGTGCTTGCAAAATAAGCTTGTAACTCGATGTATTTCGCCTTTGTTTACTTTACAGTCAATGGCGCTGATTACTCTATTTCTTCGGGGAGGGGTCTCATTCAGATGTGTGTTTGGTTGCAGACCAGGGTCTAAGAAGCCATATATGAGGATTTTTAAGACAAATTGAATTCAAATTATGCCAAATATTGTATATGCATAAAAATACATACATGGGGCCCCACATAAGCATTGGGAGGCCCGGGCCCCCCAGGATCAGCGCCCTTGTTTACAGTACTACGGCACCAGTTCTCTTACTTTTTCTCATTAGTATCATATATTGATTACAGTTAGTGTCAATATTGAGTGCTTATTCACACTTTGCAAAACTTGAAGTTAGCAATACTTCCGAACAGTAGGAAGCAAAACACTTTGAACCTTGTCACCGCATAATGATATGCGTTCAATGTTGTTTACAAACTAAATACAACTTTCTTACAAGGCTGTCTATAATCTTTATTATAAATTATTAGTAGTCTAAAGAAGGAAGTGATATACTTCCGAAACTGTAACATTTCTAGTTGATTTATAATAAAGATTATAGACAACCTTGTAAGAAAGTTGTATTTAGTTTGTGTTCAAGATGGACACAAGGCCTTTTTATAAAAATATCCATCAATGTTGTTGTTATGTTTGAATTTATGCGTTGAATACAATTTTTGGTTTCTGTTTTATTATTATTATTAGTTTGTATTTACTTAGTAATGTTCTTCAAGCTACGTACATTGATTATAAAATTACGTTGTGCTCCTTATTGAGCTGAGCGAAGCGAAGCTCTTATACTCGGGTTAGCCGTTTGGTTGTCCGCGAACTACTCCTAGACCGTTTGGCCGATCTCAACCAAACTTAGCACGCTGATAGAGTATGTCGTGCTGAGTGAGAACATAGGTCGAAATCAAAAATCCGATGTACCATCGAGGAATAATCACCGAAAAACGCTTCCTCCTAGACCATTTGGCCGATCTCAACCAAACTTAGCACGCTGATAGAGTATGTCGTGCTGAGTGAGAACATAGGTCGAAATCAAAAATCCGATGTACCATCGAGGAATAATCACCGAAAAACGCTTGCATAGACTTAACATGGGGGAAAAAGTCATGATTACGTAGTTTAAGCTCGCTCAGCTCATTTCATTGCAATCGGGTATATCCATTGCATTCCTAGTAGTTCATAACACACGGAATTTTATTTGTAGGTATGATAAGAATAAAGTGGTCATATCAGAATGATTCCTTCTGCAGTTGTTAGAAATGGTATGATGGAGGTTTGTTTAATTCGAACATCCCAGCCCTTGGGAATAAAAAAGTATAAAATAGTTTACCGATATTACACCCTGTTGGACAAAATTTTCTGGAACAAGGCTTGCTTGCAAAAGAGCTAGATTAGTAGACCATGCCACTGGCTTCAGCTGTCCTTTCATTAGTTCCATGTTTTTAATTTATACCTACGTGTATATCTAATGTATAATTTACTATCATTAGTGCATCCACCAAACTTGGCATCTTCCCTTTCGTTCCATTGAAGAAATTTTCCTTGAAGAAAATATTTGTCAACCGTTGGCTCATCACATGATGTCATATTACTCATTTTTACGAAATAAAAGAAACAAAACATTGAAATTCAACGAAACAATATGCGTTTTACGTATTGAGGATATAAAAATCTGTTTATTTCTCTCTTTTTTTTACATACAAGAATACGCAATTATAATGAGCTTGGAAAACTTTTTTAACACAGGATAAACATTAAAAGTCCTTCTTGGAATTAGATTTTCCTTGAAAACGTAATTTTTTGTAAACTTACGTAGTCTCAAGAAAACGACCAATTATTTGGGAGTTTACAAGATTATTTTCCCAGTAGATGTTCAGAAATGTTGTTGTTTCCTTTTTTTTTTAAAGTTAGTTAGATGATGATGAAAAAGAGAGAAAGAAGAAGAAGAAAAACAAATCAAGAAACATTTCGCATAAATATTCCAGGAAATTGAACATTTTTTTTCTTTATACTCAAAGTGGATGTTCTGTTTGGTTCGGATCTGATGTCATTATCGAGTTGTCAGATTGATGGCGTTATCATGAGGTTGAGTTAGGTTAGATCAAAGTGGGCAACGTTCATCAGGACATCATCTTGCATATTTTTGGAGTAAAGAACCCACGTAGCAGTCACCTTTCTCATTTTAAGGGTCTTCACTACAGCGAAATTAAACTACCGCTAATTTTAGAGTTTTTCTGTAATATCTTCAAAACAAATAAAAATATTCGAAAAGCAAAAAGGTAGTGAACTAGAAAATACGATTTTGCATGTGATACCGTTATCACAACTCATCTATTTGCTTTCGATATGCAACTGTAGATAGATTTAACATTTTTTGCGGGTTCTGTAAATAGCGGCATACGCAACGGTGAATTGTGGTAAAGGTGTATGCAAAATTGTATTGTCTAGTTCACTACGTTCCTGTATTCCGACTATTTTTATTTGTTTTGAAGATATTATAGAAAAACTCTAAAATTAGCGGTAGTTTAATTTCGCTGTAGTCAAGACCCTTAAGACCCATACACGGTGTATGAAGACCCATACACGATGCGACGCAGGATGACTGGTGAGTTCCATTGCCGCTTTCATTCAGGAAAATATTTTTTTGCCTGAATAAGTCGCTCCGTTGATTTGCGTTGTTACTGTTACTTTTCTTCAGAAATAGTGTCCTCCTTTGCTGATGTACTGCCTTGTTTCCAGCCATTCACTCAGTTCTCGTGACGCTGCGTGGTCTTCAGTCACACACTGCTTGGCAGTTGTTACATCTTTCTTCCACAGAAACCCACTCGTCCAGCGCAATTTCTGCAAATCGCTTTCAATTATACCTCCTCACGTAATGGTTTCCGCGGGAGAAATGCGTATTGTTTTTTTTTTTTTTTTTTTTTTAATATGTGACTGTAAACTGACTGCTGTAGTGTTTCAGCAACTGTTAAGCTACGCCAAGTAACCAGACCCATTCCTGGAATGAAGAATGTGTAAATTAGTATTGAATGTCCCTCGTAGAATACGTTTCTCTGGCAATGAACCTTAAACTTCAAATCAAAATTCAGTTAATGGAGGCTTTAGGATTTCTTAATATTCGCTGTACATTTTTGTGGGTCACGTCTCTTTTACATGGTAATGGAAACTTTGATGAATCAGCTTTGTAATATAAAATATGACAATTTCCTGTTTGAAAATCCCATAAAGTGAAGAGAATTTCAATATATTGGAGGTTTTCGAAACCACAATCCTCGTCGCTCATAATTCTTCTCCCCACTAGAATCCGTTCTCTTCCCCATTCTTCCATAACCCTGCTTTAACGTGTGACTATGATGGTCACAGGTGTCCTGGAGCCATTACCGGAAACTATGTTCATGAGTATAGGAAGCCCCCTTTTTGTGGGGGAAGGAGACAGAGGAGGAGAGCGAACGGAAAGATATCACAGAGATAGAAACGTAGTTGAGAATAAATTGAAAACCAAAACCACATTTGGCTAATGACGTTTCGGCTCCCCATCCTCCCTCACTCCACTCCAGAACGGTCTGTCTCATTCTGCTCTCTCATTTGTCAGCTTTTTTCTCTTTTCTGCATACCAATTCCCACTTCTGTATATATATATATGTATGGTAGGCGAAACTCCTATGTATTCTGTGGTAAGATATCGACTACGTACAAATTAGTTATATGACAGCAATTAACTTTTTGTAAAAAAAAAAAAAAAAAAAAAAAAAAAAGAGTGGGGAAACAAACGGGCTTTTGAACTGCTTTAAAAGAAGTATTTCCATCACTGTGAGAAGTATTACGTTGTAAGAAGGCAGATCTCTTTGCAAACACTGTTGTAAATAGTGTATTTTTCCATATACAGTACACAAATAAATAAATGATGATCCAGGTGAATAAAAACGATTTGTTATTGACAATGAATTATATACTTTTTAGTGGTGTAAAAGTAGCTAGATTTTTTCAAAAAAGTGGTGTTGAAACAACATAAAATGACTAGCACTTCAGCGTATTACTTGTGTATTAATTTCTACACCAAGGACCTCGCCTTCCGAGCATATCAGAAATAACTATAAAATATAGTTACTGGCTGTGATAATTTGCATTGGTTTTTATTGTTTGGTATAAGCAAAACTTTACGGAGTATATTTAGCATTTATACCAAGTAACGAATAACATTCTGTGCTTTCTATATCGATCACATTAATAGTTTTGTAAACTTGTGAATTGTCTGACAACAGTTACATAAGTGACAATTCTGACATCTTCTGTTCTTACGTGCTAATACATAGGAATAACAGATGAGGAAAAACAGATGGCAGCACTGCTATTGACGAGAAAATGACAATTGTCATCTTGTTTTCGAGACGAGACCAGAAATGTCTCGAGTCTCGTTGGCAACACTAGTTCATACAAGACTTAGATCCAAATATTGTTTATGTTGTTACATGATTCATACAGGAGCGTCATTTCAGATTTTGCTTGGGGGGGCAAAACCCCTTGATATAAGTAAAATTTCGCGTATTTCACTGATTTACTACTATTTTAGTGATAAAATCTATAGAAATCTCAAACTCAGGGGGCAATTGCCCCCCTCACCCCCTAAATGACGCCCCTGGATTCATAGTAGGCAAACTATAAGTTGATAAAGTGATTTGAGACACGAAACAATAAAGTGATTTGAGTCACGGAACACTGAGATTTGTAACGTTTAAAGATGTGCAAGTCGTTACTCAATATACTCCGAATAATAAAATATAGTTTAAATCTAATATCACGGCCTTCGCGAGATTTCTTTTTTTTTTTTTAATTTTGTTTCTTCCAAGGAACAGCTGAAGGAAGCCGAGTTTGTTATACAGTTAGTCCGTTAATATTTTCACGGGTAAATTTTACTTAACGGTGGTTATCCATATCTCCTATTGGAAATATGTTTTGAGGTTACAATTTGTCAGAAGTTAAAAGGTAAAATATTTTTGAGGTTATAACATTATAACATTTTTTTTCAGTTAAATCTCAAAAGATATAGGTAAGGTTAAAACTAAGGATGGGCAAAACCGGTTTTTATAGAAACCGAAAACCGGTTTCTAGGAAAACCAAAACCCGAAAACCGACATTTCCGTTTTCTCAAACCGGTTTCGGTTTTCTTCAAAACCGGTTCGGTTTTCACCGAAATTGGTTTCGCTGAAAACGTTTGGGAAACACAGAAAACTATTTCTGTGAAAACGGAATCGGTTTCCGTAGAACAAGGTAACACTATTTTGGCAAGAAATAGAACAAATTTTTGAAAAAAACGAAACCGGTTTTGAAGAAAACCGAAACCGGGTCCGGTGAAAAACCTATAACCGGTTTCGGTAAAAACCAAACCGGTTTTGAAGAATTTTTTTTGAAAATTTTCAAATACCGGTTTCGGTTTTTCTAAAAGCCGAAGACCGAAAAATCGGTTTTTGTGCCCACCACTAGTTTAAACCTCTACTTGGTCACACACAAATGAAGCCTAGAGGGTTGCTGTTTGGCATCAGTTCAACCTCAGATGTTTGAGGTATGAGAGGGTATATACCTCAAATAGTTGGGGTGTTAGAATTTCTAAAAGACTGACTATTAGAGTTTGTTTATTTTTGTAACAGGGCAATAACTTTTTACTGGTATTTAAAAACTATTAAAACAAATTATTATAGCTTTTCTTATCTCTGCTTGCATACTTTTAAATTACAAATAAATGTATTTTTTCTTTACTCTAGCTCGGAGACAAGAACCTTGAGAACGTAACGCATGAAGAGGCTGTGGCAACACTAAAGGCGACACAAGACAGAGTCGTCCTCCTAGTAGCAAAGCCAGAAACGACCTACATACCTCCGGAAACCCTGCCTCCGCCTCCCGACGTTTCATCGTCACCGCCACCACGTAAGTACACTCTTACGTCTGATTTCCATTTGTACGTAAAGCACACGAGTTAACGTTTCTAACGTCAACGTTATTTGTCATAAAAGTAAGAATGGATGACGGTGTATTGTCCGTTTTAAGCTATATATTTTTATGTGTAGGTAATCCGATATTAAAGAGTGCCGAAATACGAATGAATATCCAGGGAGAGGGTAAAGCGACCAATCAGATTGCTACACTTCGCGAAGTTACTTTCGGAGTTTGAGGTCAACTCTGTGAGAGCCAAGAGTGTTGTGCATTTCTGGTGCGAGTACCATAGAACACCTGTACGGTACAAATTGTTCCAAAGATCTTAAAAGGGTTAAATGTGAATCATACTCAGGGCTAAGAGCGGTCAGACTAAAATAATGTTACACGCAATCCGTTGTATTTGTTTTGTTGTATTGCAGTGTACAGTTGTGTACGCAGAATTTCAAGACGAGGGTTCGAGCATTCAATTTAATTTCCATGTAGGACAAGTGTGATATATACACGGTGTATATATATAAACACCCTATAGTACTTTTTCCATACTTTGTTCAAAGGGGCGGAGCTTAAACCCCAAAAGAATTTTGATTACAGCTCTGGAGAAGATAATTGAATAACACAGAAAAAGAAATAAATAAGTAAAATCATAAAGTTACAAAAATAAATTAACGGAAAAACAATATCGAAGTGAAATGAGATACAAGGAGTGTGTAAGAGTTGGCCGATCGAACTGCAGGTTGTAATTTAGAAGTGCGTGTAACCCTCTATTTATATTTGGTTGGTAGGATTGAAATGTCTGATGTAACTTTTCTAAGAAACCAACTGCTGTAATGCAACCACACTTAGAATGGACCTAGGTCACACGTCACAAGCTTCGTACCTGTTCAGAAAACAGGTTGGAGTGCTATTGTTGTATACAATCCTATTGTTGAACAGGATCGTTACACCATAGAGAACACACAACCACAAGTGATCCTTTACGAGTTCAAACTGTGATATCCTGCACATCATACGGCCGCAAGAAACACCAACAGCACACTTGTGTCAGGAGCACTGAGTCAATTCACTGTGTACTGTTGATTTTCGAAATTCCATGCCAATGACACAACATTGAGAAATTAATTCCCGAGAACATCATCAATAGCATATCTTAAATGAACTTCTCAGGAACATCGTGGGAACAGATATTTGGAAAAAGTGTTCGTGCAATTGCATCCAAATTAGCAAATACCATACTTCTGTCGCAGTTTGGCTCCGTGCAATCGGTAAGGCAATAAGATTATAGTTATGAACGTCAGATAAGTTGACACCTACCAATAAGGATCGCTATTTGATGTGTGCAATTCTCTGCGTGTACACAATACCAGAGGTTTCCTAGAAGGTATTGTTACTTCCGATTTGGTGCGATAAAAAAGTTAGAAGAATGGCTGGATCGTTATCAGTATCTAGGATTGTTTTCAAAATTACACTTCCACTATCAAAAGTTGTTTCACTGTTTTGGTGGTCTATAGCGTACGGGTGATCCATCATGTATACCAATCAAGGTGAGACCATCACTACGGATGGTCGGAATGCTGAATTGTAATAAATGCATTGGAAGCTTGTCCAGAAGCATACAGCAATGGTCAAGGCATAATATCTCATGTTGCATGATAATGCACAGCCACATATCGTTTAAAGGATTTTACTGACTCTTCATAATTTGCCGTATGAAGCCCTTCTTCAACGCGTGGTTGAGAGTTTTGGAATCCAATTGCGGAATCCAATCGTTGAGTGGGCGATGCAAAAGCAGGCCCGTATGCACGGGGACCGAGCCTCCTAAAATTTTCACCGTGGGCTTGCAAGCAAATGAACTGCAATATGGTAATGAACTATAATATGGTTTATCGTCCCCCCTAACTTCTGCCGGTCCCGTAAAGGGGCCGATACACGCAGACACATGCATGAAGAAAACTTCCCAACATGCTTGAAAAATGATAAAACCACAGGCAAGTTGATTGTATAGCCTCGTTCATGCATGTTGAAAGTTTTCAAAATCTTCTCTAACATGTATGATGGTTTTGCCGTTCTCCATGTATATTTACCGTGTATGTGCTCGTTCATGCAAGTTGATTGTTTTATATTTAGGTCCGCCAATCACGACAGCGGAAAAAATCACGTGACTCTTTCCTCCGTAATACCAATGTCGTAAGTTGGACAGCAAGTTGGTACGTGTGGGCAAAAAATTCTTCCAACATGCATAATGGAACAAATCTTTGATGCATGTTGGTCATGGAAGTGTGTGCGTCTATGGGCCGTATAATTTCTGCCGCCCTTCTACATTTTTGGGCTGGCTACGAACCTGTGCAAAACAGGGGCGTCATTTCAGCCTTCGCTTGAGGGGGCGTGCAAGAGCACCACCGACATAAGACTTCAACCTTTTGTATATTAGTATATTAGTAGACAATCGATTAAAGTATATATATATTCCTCAAACTCTTGGGGGGGGGCAATTGCCCCCTTCTGCCCTCCCTAAATGACGCGCCTGGTGCAAAAGTGTATGGAGATAACTTTCAGTACAAGTTTTATAGTTAAATATTTTGGAGTTCGGAAAGACACACATCAAGGACATTTCAATTTCGCCAACCCAACAGAATTATTTCAAACCGTAATATTTCTGTTTCAAGATATCAATTAAGGACATTTACACATTATTAAAAATATTTCTTAATTCGAATATTTTGTGTATATCTTTGTCTTTCTCAAATGTATTTTACTTTTTTTTTTAATTATTACTAATATTTCTTTTATTTACAGCCCCTGTAGAAACACCGGCGCCATATACAGAGTCGTTAAACCCTTCATTAGCGTTACAATCGTCAACACCTCGGGCGGTGAGCGAGGAGGACATCTCACGGTAAGTTTATGAACTATTATTATTTTCCCTTTTTCTTCAGAAAAGCTTAACTGTTCTTGTTACGTTGAATTAAATTCTTGGCTTCTTTTTATTCCTTGTCGTTAAACTTCTAAACAAGATGATTAATTGCAGGAGTTCGCTTTGCGATTCGTTATCGTTTTATTGTGCGAAAGACAGCACAAGTTATCGTCCATTACGGTATTATTTCCAGGTTCTTTTGTTGTGTTGGACGTGATTTAATCCAAACGAACAAAACAGAATCGTAATCCGTTCGCTTTATGTTCCTTTTCTCTGGAGATCGTCCCACGTTTTAAGTTTATTAAGGAAATTAATGGCTGCAGGTAATACAAAGTTTTCTATGTTTCTGAGTCATCTGTTAAGTAAAACACTAATCAGACGTCAATGGAATTTATAGAAGCTAACATCTTGATGATAAATTATGTCATTTATCTAAGGATGGTGAAACTAACTTTCAATTAGAAATACAGTGTGTCTGTAAAGCTACTGTGCACCATAAATGCAGGCTTCTATGTAAGTAATGTATGACCTGTGATGATGAAGAAGAAGAAGTATCTATACAAGGCGTATTCAGAAAGTAAGTTTCTCTAGAGTAGAAACAGAGACACGATGTCCTTGAAACATTTATTGCCACAGATACACACAGGTGACACTACTTTTAAATGTTTTAACACTTTTACCAGCGGAATTGAGACACTACCAACTCTTGTTTTCCAATGTCGTAAAAGTCAGCCTCCTGGGAGTGGAACCACGCTGCATCCATGTGGCACGGCACACAATTTCTTGAAACCCAGGTGTGTTGCTACAATGTCGTGCAACAGGAATCGGGGAAATCTCGGGGAACTGAGTCCTGAATCACGTCCAGAATGCGCTGTACCAGATTCACAAGTTCTTAAGCGTGAATCGATTCCGGAACAGTGCACCAAATACGCACACATTAGACGTAGCGAAGAGGGTTGTTGGACCTTTGTTGTGGGAAGTCCTTAGTTATATCAGGGGTGCCCACAAGGGGAAGCTATGACGCAAACTGCGTCATTGAAATATTGGGGGGGTAAAAATCTATATAAATATGTTTGAGGGGGTGTAAAATTAATCGAAAAGTTTTTTTCATGGAAGAACACCTACGGATAGATAATTGAGGGGGGGGGGGTGCGTCATGGACATGAGGGGGGTGGGCACCACTGGTTATATATATATATATATATATATATATATATTCAGGAATCTACTGATCTCTTCTATTCTCATTCTACCAATTAGTCTTTAGCAGGCTTTCGCAACTTATATCTGGCACCGAGGCCCATAAGAAATTTTCGATTCGTAATAACCTTTCTGATTGTTCCTTCATATCATCTTCAGTTATATATTTCTGTAAACCTTACATATATATATATATATATATATATATATATATATATATATATTATATAAAAGAGAACGCACAAATCCTTTGTTAGCTCATCACGCTAATACGGCTGAACCAATTTCTTTTATTTTTGGGGGGTTATTAGGATTTGGACCCTAGATGGTTTTTATCATATCACTTTAATTTTTAATTACCAGTGTCTTGAGATAATTGACCATTCAAGTGTCCATAACGTACAAATCCTTTGTTAGTTCATCATAGGTATAAAAATAAACGTATTTATATGCAACCCGCATGACCGTGTCACTCGGCGGGTTAACATAAATGACAGGCGATATAATGTTAACATTTACTGCAATCTACTATGGTTTTTATCATATCACTTGAAAGCGAAAAAGTAAAAATTATCTAAGTAACAAAGTTTATTGCGTTCCGGGGTGACCGCAGCGAAGCGGGGCGGGTTAACATAAATGACAGGCGATATAATGTTAACATTTACTGCAATCTTCTATGGTTTTTATCATATCACTTGAAAGCGAAAAAGTAAAAATTATCTAAGTAACAACGTTTATTGCGTTCCGGGGTGACCGCAGCGAAGCGGGGTGAACGCTGCTAGTATATATATATATATATATATATAAACTCTGCAAAGAATAACAAAGGACCCGAAACGAAACCAATCTATCACCAATTACCGACGATACAGTTACTTCCTTGGTGATTTATCATCAAACACAGCACACTTATTGCGAATTTGTACTTAACCTCTGTAGCTTTGGTTCTATTGGATCTTGATTTCATTTTTTTTTTCACTTCCTGTCGCGCCACCTCGATGTATTCTTCTCGCGACCCCGTATAGGTTCCCGACCCTCAGGTTGAGAAACCCCACTCTATAGTCATATGAATCATCTGTCTCATCAAACACAGCACACTTATTGCGAATTTGTACTTAACCTCTGTAGCTTTGGTTCTATTGGATCTTGATTTCATTTTTTTTTTCACTTCCTGTCGCGCCACCTTGATGTATTCTTCTCGCGACCCCGTATAGGTTCCCGACCCTCAGGTTGAGAAACCCCACTCTATAGTCATATGAATCATCTGTCTCATCAAACACAGCACACTTATTGCGAATTTGGTACTTAACCTCTGTAGCTTTGGTTCTATTGGATCTTGATTTCATTTTTTTTTTCACTTCCTGTCGCGCGACCTCGATGTATTCTTCTCGCGACCCCGTATAGTTCCCGACCCTCAGGTTGAGAAACCCAATCTATAGTCATAAATCGTCTGTCTCCTTTAACTTACGGAACATTTAGACCTGAAACGTAAAGCTAAGTATTTTTTTATGTTCTCCCGTATTTCTCCCTTTTTTGTTTCTCTTCTCTCAAATTTTATATTTTTGTGGTTTATATTTTGATGCAGACTAATTTCAAAACAGCGCCGTAACGAAAAAAGGTTGCTTGTTTTCTACAGTATACCGGTATTTTACTTTTTTTCGTTTCGTACCGTGTTTTTTTATTATTATTATTATTATTATTATTATTTTCATACAACGATGTGTATGATATACAGTTGTAACTTGTATTCTAAAAACGAACAAGTTTTGAGAATATGTTTTAAAACGAAGAAAAAAATACTGGATGTATTTTTTTTTTTCGTAATAATGTACGTCACTTGTTCTTCTTGCCGTATTTTTTTCCTGTCAGGATTTTCAATTTGCAGGAGCCGTGTTGTGAAAGTAAAAATTGGAAATTCTTTTCCCTCATTTTCTTTCTAAAGCCAATATACGGTATACCATGTTGTAAAAAACAGTGAAGAAAAATGACATGCTCCATTGCTGACACTACATTTCAGTCAATGTTTAGTTTTCGTTTTCGTTCAGCTTTTTTGTATTTTCTGTTTTTTTTCTTTTTTACTTTCTGTCTTTCACAATTTCTTGTTCTAGAGTGTTGAACAGAGTAGGAAAGAAAGCAATATGCTAACAGCCCATATCATAGACGATGGTATTCGTTTCATTTTTCTTTTGTCTGTATACCATGATCAGCTTGGCCTCTTATTATAGACAAATTTAGTTGTTTATATATTTGTTGTCATCAGTGACGGATCCAGGGGGGGGGGCGATTGCCTCCCCCCAGAAGAGGAACATTTCTTATATATATAATATAAAACACATCCCAGAGTTTGAAGCTCTTAAAAGTAGCTCTAAGTGTAGCAGTACGACAACCCACCGCCCCCCGGAAGTCGGTCCTGGATCCGCCCCTGGTTGTCATGCTTATCATAGGCAACTTTTAATAGTTGACTTTTATCTTGTTTATTTTTATCGTTCTTATCATAGATAGAAAAAAGCACCGTGGTCTAGCGTTGGACTCATGTCCGCGTGGTCCCTGGTTCGATTTCCGAACGGTGCTCCTTAATTTTACTAAATTTTCACCGCTCATGCGAAGAAAGTGTAAATTTAATAAATAAATAAATTTAAAATCAACGTTGCCAGTGACAATATTATTATTTGAGGACTTTCTTGCCAATGCCGGTTACTTCTTTTTTTTTTTATTTGATTTATGAGAGGTTATTATATTCTTTGTGACAGCTTCTGTCGTCATCAAAAAATTGCCAGAGATATAAAAGTCTCGAAAAAGAAAATGAAATCCATTGACCATAAAAGTAAAATAATAATAATAATAAAAATAAAAAAAGAATAGAAACGTACCACGTGATGATATTGTAGCAGCAAAAGCAACTTCGTCAAAGGCGGATCACTCGCCCTCGAGGGGAGTCCATTATGGAAGGGGTATGATTTCGTGTTGTCTATAGTTTCTGGTAGGGCTAGAGAGAGGTGTTGATTTTTCTCACGTTCCGAAGTAATGACAGTTATTTGCAGTTGGACAGTATATTTCCTTAAGTTTTTTTTTAATTTTATTTTTCCCTCTTTTTTAATATAAGCTTTACGTTTATGACTTTCATCTTCTGTGTCAGAGAAAAAGAAAGAAAAAATAAAGCCACGGGTTCTATTTTATCCACTGCTGTCGAAAATGATGTCATCACATTTTCGCTTGTCTTTTGTCTTTCGATTTTCTCACTGTGATTTTTTTTTTATTACATTTTAACATAGACAACACGAGATAAAAAAGTTTAGTAAGTCACGCTTATATCTCGTTAAGATGCCCCATCAGGGCGAAATTAAAATAACGTTAATTTTACAGTAATTATGTGATATCTTCAAATAGATAAAAGACAATCGAAAAGTGGAACAAGAGCTCGCTAGACAATATTATTTTACATGAGATAGCGTTATCACAACTCACTTATCTACTTTCGATTTTCAGCCGTTTAGAAAATCGGCATTTATTTTCGCGTTTCTAAATGGCTGCAAACGGAAAGCTACTAGGTGACTCGTGGTAACGGTACCTCATACAAAATGATATTGTCTGTCGAGCTCTTGTTCCACTTTTCGATTATCTTTTATCTATTTGATTAGACTACTGTAAAATTAGCGGTATTTTAATTTCGTAGTCATTAGGCCTCTTAATCAGAGGCGGTGCAACGAGTAGATAATATTAGACACTATCCTTCTGGAATTTGCTTTTATTTTGATGTCTATGACATAGCTAGATTCATTTTAGATAATTACTTCCTCGCGGGAGGGGGCCATGATAAATTTTGCAGACACTATGATAGTCTTCTTGTCCACCAAGGTGCTTTTATAATACTGCCAAAAGTTGAAGATACTCATAACTTGCGAAATTAAAATATTTAAAGAGATGAACTCGCATATTTCTGGCCCTGTCACTAACACTCTTGCCTTTGGTGCGAGCGATCCTGGTTGTGACACTCCGCCGGAAAAGTGTAAAAGTGTTTGTAGGTCAGCCATCCTGAATGAGGTTTCTCTTGCGTTTTATTTTTCATTCACGAGGCACATGCCGGGATGGTACCTAACGTAAAAAGGGCCCAGGCTACATCCTCCGTTGCTCATTCCTTTCTTTCTCCACCATTTTTCCCGGATAGTGTAATTGCGCAGGGGCATCATCCCTCCTACGTGACGAGCTTAAAGAACCATAGTTGCCAGTAATTTCAAGAAATATAATTCTTCATTTCTAATTTCTAATTCACTAACAAATGTGTCTATTGCACAGTGTGACGCAAAGTTTTCTGTTGTTATCCTTATATGCATATATCTGTTTCGTCACAGATATAGGGGAAGGTAGTACACAGTGGATCAATTTTTAAAACTTTCAGCATAAATCCATTTAATGCAACTATTACTGGAATTTGTTTAGTGTAGAACATGGACACATGTCTCCACTACATTCGTAAGTAATTTATTAATATGAAGCGCTGGTCTGTATTTTACAGTTACAGTTAACGCTAATGCTTGTAAAGTGATTCACTGTGTACCACCATCGTACACAGTGGATCATATATGCGTACACAGTGGATCAAAGGAACAATGTATTGAAAGTAATGAATAGAAACCGTATGATAGGGGCCCATCATCTGAAAATCTCCAAATCTACGTAAAATTGTAAACATTATTGTCAAAATCTTTATTACTCACAATACAAAATAAATTTTAAAATTCTAAATAATAGTTAGAATCGAAGTATTACAAGCATCTTAATAACATAGTATTAATTTCAGAAATTGATTACCAAAATAAACAATACAAACGACTGTTATAAAACAAACTTTTTAGACAATTAAATTGATATCTTGTACGGAGAATCTTTGATATTGGATTAGTAAATTTAGTAGTTATGCACAATAGCATAATCAATTTGTTATAAAATGGAGAATTTAACTTTCTGTACTGAATTCAATTAGTCTGATTATGCAAATTATTAGTTTCACTATGACGACAAAAATATATGTCCAGCTCGACAATATCATCCTTTGAAACTTCAAAAGGTTAGCGGAGATCAATTCCATGGAACTCTACCGGCAACCTGATATTAACAGACAGTATTTTATTCTTCACAATAAGAGGTTTTGGAAGCCGTCTTACTATTCAAATATTGTGTGTGGGTGAAATATCTGGATTATTTGGGTGGACGAAACTTTCGTGTATCTTCTCACTTCTTAGAAACGAAATCTAAAAATCATTTTCTTTATTTTATCCGTTTTGCTTCAGATTGCTGCTGAATTTGAACTCCTTTTATTCACTGGCTTCTTTCTCTGTTATTACTTTCTTGGATGTCTAATCTGTTCTAGTTCATGTCCAAGTTGAAAATACGTGAAAGGCTACAGAATTTGGGATATTTCGTAGATAAGTTACGTAAATTACTAAGGAATGCCTCAACATTGTGTTTGTTGAATGACATCAATCTTGAGAGTTTAAGATTGACGCTATTCAACACATCTTAGGGATTTCGAATACTAAGATCTTTATTACGATTCACTCTAGACCTGAAAGTTTGCTTTTTTCCCCACTAAGCAGGTATCGATATATTGTTGTTCTTGTCAATTTCATATGCCAAACGCCTCACGGCAACGTAGACTAAGACATCTTGTTGCACATTTTTATGTATTTCGGAAATAAATGCTCCAACTCTGAAGTGAATATTTGTCGTACAAAATAATTTGACTTCATTTTAACATTGTCACCTGGTACTTTCTTATTTTTTTGACACATCTGCTCAAAGTTGTGTAAGCAATGTTCTTCAATTTACCAACGCTGCTAATAGAATATCCCTGCTCCACCACTAATTGCACTGCTTCTCTCATCTAAATAAATGTCTTTCATGTTGCCTTGCGTATATTTCCTTGTGATTAAACCATTAATCTGTAACGTGTAACATGATATTAAAAGCTCCGTGAAATGCCAATACCATGACTTGTTTTTAAAAGAGTATGCCAAATACATTGACTTCTATAAACACAATGAGGTACAGAGGGATCAGTCCACTGTGTACCACACCGATGTGATCCACTGTGTACCACACCGATGTGATCCACTGTGCACTTGTTGGTGTCAACCCAAACAGTTTCCCACAACAAGGAACTATTAAAGTAGAAGAACAAAATAAACAATGCTATATTACAAATACATTCTTACCTACCTCCCGTGTCCGTGATATTCTAAATTACAAGATAAATCACAGCGTCAGAGCATTCACTCCTATTACTTCATTTTTTACTTCAGCATAAGGAAAACAGATTTTTCACTTCACCACAAATGAGAAGCATCCATTGTTGTTGACATTTCGTTCATAAGTGTGTAATGTGAAAACAGAATAACTGACATGCGCTAGGTGAATTTGTGCAATAAATAAATGAATAACGCCTTCTGATCCACTGTGTACAATGATCCACTGTGTACTACCTTCCCCTATATACTAACCTATGCGTTAGCTAAGCCTTCTTCCGTTAGGTTGTAGTGATAAAATTTAAAATTTTACCGATGTTACTTCCTTGAAGAACCGCCACTGTAAGAAAAAAGTAAAGAAATAAACTCCGATATTCTTTTTTTTTTTTTTTAAAAAAAAAGTAAACATTATATATGTAGCAGAAAATATATGTAGTCTGTATTTTACTTAGAACTAGCAACATTGCTACAAATAGAGAAACAAAATAAAAATAGCAAACAAAAAGTATATATTTCGATCTGAAAAACGTTCTTCCATTATTTTTCCTTCCAATGAACTTGTGTATAGGGATAGAAAAGAAGTTTTAAGGCTTGATAATGACGTAGTGGTAGTTGTGAGTTTAGAATGGCGAAGAGGGGGGTGATGCTTGGTAGATATAACAGCAGAGAAATGCTGGGTACAATCCAAAACTTTCTTCTTCAGAAAAACTTTTGCCAAGAAATCTGGTTTCGAGTTTTTCCTCACAAAAGATGTTCTTTTCATTCCTTTTTTTTTTTAAGAAAGAAAGAAAAGAAAAATTTCTCGTGGTTTCCTGCTCATTCATGATCAAGATGGAAGGAATGGTCGCCAAACTATTTGTTAGCTCTTCCTTCTATTTCGTACCTCCCCTCCCTTCCCCAGCTATCTTTTAAATCTTTATTCCGCATTCGTTATTCTGTGGGGGAAGTATTTAAATGCCCGTTAAAACAATATATGCGCTAAATTATCCTCTTACTCTCTTTCAGAGGTCTTAATTGAGTTTTAATTGTTAGTGGATAGGTGTATGTACTAGACATATTCAATTTATGTCTTGAGGAACAGTCATCGTCACTGATTCCTTCTACAAGCCGGTATATTTCACTTCCTAATTCACATTGTATAGCTTATTTCTAAAGCAGTATCTTCAGAATCATGAGTGACATCGTCTCTATTACCCTCTAATGCCTCGTCTTGACTACAACCGTCAATTGCGCCTTGTACGATATTTGTACGTTGGTAACTGGACATAGATCGGTGCTTGTTCAATGGCTCGGATTTTAAACCTTTCAATAATATACTTGGAACAGCATTCTTTCTCAGCTTGCGTGTAAATAATTCTCCTGGCATTAGCCAGAAGTGGATCTAGACGGTAAAAACTCAGGGGGGGGGGAGTCAGAACCCAGACTATGATATTATATAATGTTTACTAAAAACTTTCAAAAATATCTAAATAATAGCTTAAATCAATTTTGTCACTCAAAAACTGGGGGGCCTAGGCCCCCGGCCCCAGCCTAGATCCGCCACTGGCATTAACTTTTCTTTCAGTGAACTTGACTTCTCGAAGGCAGGCTCTTCAAGATGTTTGGAACACGAGTGATTTTATTTGGTACATTTTTTCCCCTTGATTTTCTTGAGCCATAATTTATATCGATCTGGTGATTTCTCACGACTTTGAAACGTAAGAAAAGATACTTTACGTCCTCAGCTTCAATTGCACAAGAATTACAACCGAAAACACAGCAGGTGTTAGGCATTTCTACTTCACTTCACAGACACAGCACGCGCTGTACTAACACGTGTTTTCTACTTCACACTAGTGTTTCTCCCAGAAAAAAATCCGGGGGGGGGGCAAAGGGACACTTAGTATTCGGAAAGGCACATTATTTTTACACAGTATTATTATATTTATTACATTATAGACTTAGTATTTTGGTCTCCTCCGGGGGAATCTCTCAGAGCTCCGGGAGACAGTGCCACCCTAAAACCATGTCTGGAAGAAACACTGTTTCGCACAACAAACGTAATTATTGCTCTCTCTCTACTCTTTTTTTATACTAATGCTATAGGAAAAACAACTAACAAAAACTTCCCTCAAGAATCAACACAGAGCAAGACTGCTAACAAATCCAAAACACAATGTATTAAATCCAATGCACTATCAGCTGCGTACAAGGGAGTGGTTGCTGACTCACATTGAGTTTCTCGCGTATCCCACCAGTGACGTCACCATTTACGATTCATCAAAAACAAATGTCTGTAGAAGCTGAACGAGACGGTCTATCAAGATATAAAAAAATACGGGTCTCTTATTTTTTGTTACTCTTTCTATTGCACCAAACTTGTTTTTAACTCGAACTGCTCCTTTAAAGATTTCATTTCATTTTTTCATTTTCTGTGGATGGCAACACTGAAAATTCTTGAGGTTCATATTGTCTGTTGTAGAATAACATTATCTATGATTGTAGTAAGTTGCATTTCATTGCCTCCTTTCACTTACGGAAAACAAGCAAAAGAAAAATGGAAATTTTGTATTATTTTTAGTAATCAGGCCCTTAAATAGAGAAAATGTATGACGTTGGTATTTGCTTGGTAATGGCTAACATCGAATTCATACGTTTACTCGAGTTATTCGAACTTTTTTCTCGCACCCTGTATAATTGGTTATTGCCTGCAGTAAGAGCTTCATGACCCTGCATTGCGGGGGGAGAATGAATAAAAGGTAGCAGTATCACAGTGTACACCACGGGAAGAAATTTGGTTTCGTTTCTGTTATTTCTATCATACCTCTGTACCACTCATATAGTGTCACATTTTGGGAACAAATTCCGTACATCAAAATAAGACAAACAAATTCATATGGACAGCTCAAAGGATAGTTTCGGAGTTATAGGATGCCAAAAACCTGAAACAAGTGACCTTTAAAACTTCATAGCTTCACTAGTATGCGACCTATCGTAGTCGGGTCAAGACATCACTGAAGAACTGGTATGTGAAGTATTCAAATATCAATGTTTAAGAATGCTCCAGTATTTGGACACCAATTTTTAGAGAAGTAGATGGAGAGTGATCAAGTATTTCCAAACAACCTCTCTAAAAATTATTGTGCAAGTACTGAAGATTCTGAAAGATGCATATTTGCACAGTTCACATACTAATTCCTAAATTAAGTCTTAACCCGACTACGATCGGTCCTATAGTGGTGGAACTATGGACCTTTTAAAGTTCATTTTTTTTTCACGTTTTCGGCGCCCTATAACTAGGAAGTTATGCACTTCCGAACACAGGTCGAAAGGTTTTTTTTTTTTTTTTTTTTTTTCATATTTTGATGTGAGGGTTCTATTCCCAAATTATTATGGCAAATTTTTGCTAATACCCTGTATATGTATCACTTTTTAAATCCTTCTTCCCTTCCTTTTCCTGCCTACCGTACATATCAAGTTTTATCCTTTTCCTAATTGAACTTGTAGCTGGAAACGAGTAACAGCTGGAATTTGAAAATAGTTTCTTGATGTGTTTATTTTTCCATGAAATCACGGAATCTTCTGCATATGTCTCCAAACATGACAATCTTTTTTTGCATGCTTCCCTCCTACTTTCGATTTTAATTATTCCCATTTTCGTTCCTACTTGAAACAATACTTTGTACTATCTTCTTAACTGGTAAAAAGTCGTTTAACTAGTATCGATGAAAGGAGGAATCATATTGAAGAATCATACGGGAACTTGGAATTATTCAGCTTTACCGTAATCAAAGGATTCTGTCCAGAGAGGAAGAAATCCTTATTTGGAGGAATCAGATTGTAAAAACAAAGAACTCGGAATCATTTAACATTGCGAAACCAAATGATTCGACCCAGATGAACAAATTCTTTTTCTTGAAATCGGTTGAGAAGAATCGATTCCGCGGAAAGAACCAAACTATCCCATCACTACTTATCTGTCCAGTTAATGTGCTTACTTATTAGAATTACATAGAAAGGGGTTACCATTGCTGTATAGCAACTCCGTAAAGCAGCGCCATCACATAATTACAGTATAAATAAATAAAACTACTGCTTTACTTTGGTGCGTTAATTCCTTAAGATTTAAGAGATTTTAAAATACCCTAGATAGCGTGAACGTTCAACAGATGTACTGAAAAATAAGTACGGTTGGAAATACAAGCGGTACCAGTTGAAGTCGGCATTCTTCGGCTTTCACAGCATAGCTTAAATGATCCTACCATCTGGCGGTAAAATTGTGAAGTTCAGTTTACGATCTTCGGCAACAGATGGCAGCGATATGCATTTGCTTGCAATATATCAGTTCGCCCGCGACAGAATTTCTGATATAAATGGCTAACTTCTTCTAGTACTGTAATGTTTTCTAATTCATTATTTTAACTTTATAACGCGCGTATTTTCAGTAAATAATGCTATAAAAATAATGGAATAAAACTGTTGTAGCTTTTCCGTTTAACTAAAATGACATGAGGTCAGGTCTATTTCATGGTATGGTGCTCAGAAAAAGTACGAGGGAAACTATTCTTTTACAAATTAAAAAAATGGAACCATTTATTAGGAAAAAAATTGGACTACCATTTCAGCAACTATCAAATTGATAGTTTTCGAGAGAGGTTACAGACCTAGAAAAACATTCTAAGCGGTTAAAATTTACCTCATGAATTTGCTAGCATAAAAAACTATTGATATACAGCATTGGCGTCTCTGGCATGTAAAATTTGGGGGGGGGGGGGCATCGAAGAAAGTGATCAAAATGGTGCTACCTAGCCCAACCTATTTATTATCTTCGATTCCATTTGTTACCTTTCTGCTTACCTTCACGGATCCCTAATGTTTATCAAGAACTCTGATATTTCTATGATCGTTCCACAGCCTGAATAATATATTCCTAATAAATATGATTATTATTATTATTATTATTATTATTATTATTAGTATTAGTATTTGTTTGTTTGTTTCTTTGTTATTCTGTCGTTAGTAAATAAATTAAATTAGAATGAAATATTGAATATTTTGTACTTCAAAATATTGGGGGGACGCGACTCCCTCGTCCATCCGCCAGAGACGCGTATGATATACAGTATTCTCCCCCCGCAATCCGATCCCCTCAAACCTCTAACTTAGAATTACAAACGAAAATTCCAGCAGTTTTTTTTCTGGAATCTGAACTTTTTTCTTTTATTTTTCTTTTTTTCTTTTCTTTTTTCTTTTCTTTTTTCTTTTCTTTTTCTTTTTTTTTTTGCGTACGTTTTCGCTGCGTTTTGTTCTACAGTTTGTTGTTGGAAGCTGAAAAGTGAGCATCTCGTGTGATTTTCGCTGCTAATTTTATGCCTTTTTATTTCTTTTGTTTTATTTTTTTTAAATATAATAACCGTAGTGTTTGCTATGGGTTCTAAATAGCTCATATTTATTCAAGGGTCTTTATTGTTATCATTTCTTAAAATCGAGTGTATTTACTGTTAAAATGTTTCCAGTTAGTGGGACAAAAAAAAAAAAAAAAAAAAAGATTAATCAAGTTTCTGTCATTTTAAAGGGGAAAAATGTCTTTAACAGGGTTCTGGGATAGGTTAGTTTTTGATTTGGTTTTACTCGAGGTTAATAATTTTTCATTTGGTTTTATTCGAGCTTAGTAGTTTTTGATTTGGTTTTATTCAAGCTTAGTAGTTTTTGATTTGGTTTTATTCGAGCTTAGTAGTTTTTTATTTTGTTTTTATTTTAGCTTAATAGTTTTTGATTTCTTTTTATTCTAGCTTAATAGTTTTTGATTTGGTTTATTCGAGCTTAGTAATTTTTTATTTAGTTTCATTCGAGCGTAGTTGTTTTTTTTATTTGGTTTTGGGGCCACGGTGGCTTAGTGGTAGAGCGTTCACTTCTGGTGCAAGGGATCCTTGGTTCGATCCCCCAGCTTGCGCCAAGTGAGCTTTGTGATCGACAAACACCGTGTGCGTGGGTTTTCTCGGGGTTTTCTCGTTTCCTCCCACTTTCTTCATTCCACCATTTCTTTCATTTCCCATCATCACAGTCTCCGTTAGCCTAGCCGGCATATATGTGGGACGTAAAACTTAAAGATTTCACTTTATTTTTCAATTTTTTGTGTGATTTAGTTTTATTCGAGTTTAGTAGTTTTTGATTTGGTTTTATTCGAGCTTAGTGGTTTTTGATTTGGTTTTATTCGAACTTAGTGGTTTTTGATTTGGTTTTATTCGAGCTTAGTAGTTTTTGATTTGGTTTTATTCGAGCTTAGTAGTTTTTGATTGGGTTTTATTCGAGCTTACTAGTTTTTGATTTGGTTTTATTTGAGCTTAGTAATTTTTTATTTAGTTTCATTCGAGCGTAGTTGTTTTTAATTTGATTTTGGGGCCGCGGTAGCTCAGTGGTAGAGCGTTCACTTCTGGTGCAAGGGATCCTTGGTTCGATCCCAGCTCGCGCCAAGTGAACTTTGTAATCGACAAACACTGTGTGCGTGGGTTTTCTTGGGGTTTTCTCGTTTCCTACCACTTTCTTCATTCCACCATTTCATTCATTTTCCCTCATCACAATCTACTTTAGCCTAGCCGGCATAATTGTGGGACGTAAAACTTAAAGATTTCACTTTATTTTTCAATTTTTTATGTGATTTAGTTTTATTCGAGTTTAGTAGTTTTTGATTTGGTTTTATTCGAGCTTAGTAGTTTTTGATTTGGTTTTATTCGAGCTTAGTGGTTTTTTGATTTGGTTTTATTCGAGCTTAGTGGTTTTTGATTTGGTTTTATCCGAGCTTAGTGGGTTTTGATTTGGTTTTATTCGAGTTTAGTAGTTTCTGATTTGGTTTTATTTGAGTTTTATAATTTTTGATTTGGTTTTACTTAAGCTTGGCAGTTTTTGGTTTGGTTTTATTGGAGCTTAATAATTTTTGATTTGGCTTTACTTAAGCTTAGCAGTTTTTGGTTTGGTTTTATTGGAGCTTAGTCCCTTTTCAGGCTATATGAGACTATATAAGATGTGGACTTACAGCATAACGTGGGATTCGAACCACATGTTCTCCAGCCGTGAATCGAACCCTGGAGACCAAACCAAAAACTGCTAAGGATGTAATAAAGAACCCTGTTTTAACGCAGAGATCTGAAAAAAATCTGATACGTACTACTAAGTGGACTGAATGTTTGTGCAGAATTCGCCAAGAAAAGTTTCATACCATTAGTCAGTTATAGTCTTTTTCACATCATCCTCTTGTTCTTTTCATCGTACCTTTTTCCACGTCCCTGATAATATAGTTCTTTATCCTTCAATACCTCAGTCAGTTTCTCCTCTTCTTTTTTTATTATATGCAAAATTTTTATTTTTTCTCCTACTGTTTCTCATTCGTTTTCCGTTCGACTTTCCTAATTCTTCCCATTCTTTTCCACACCCAGATTTTGAAAGCTTGCAGTCTTTTTTTTCATCGTGTTTCCGTAATCTATGTCTCTGCCCCATAGAGAACAATACTCCACACAAAATATTTATGAGTCTTTTTCTCAACTCTTTGTTCAAGGATCCATACATGAAACTTTTCTTCCGCCAAAATGCTTCTTTTGTCATTCCTATCCTTCACAACGAGCGAAGCTGCTCTTGAAGGAAGGAGAAGCCAATAGTGTTGAGATTGGAAGAGGAGTCAGACAAGGATATAGTATGTCTCCTCGATTATTACACATTTACAATGAATGTTTAATGAAGAAAGTAATTGCATTAATGGGAACTGGAGATTTCAAGATTGGAGGGCAGAGCAATAACAAGATCAGGTAAGCAGATGATACGCTTTGACAGTTAGAACCGAAGAAAACTTGCATTAAGTTATTGACAAAATAGTTGACGCTGGGAAACTATATGACATGGAAATCAACATCGAAAAATCGAAAATCATGACAATATCGCGCCCTTATGAGTCAAAGTAGAACAAAGAGAACTTCAAGAGGTCCATAATTTCAAGTAATCTGGGTAATATTTTGATAGAGACGCTTACTGCAACAAAGAGATGAGGTCAAGAATTGTTATAGCCAAAGAAGCATTCAACAAGAAAAGGTCAATCTTAAGTAGCAGCCTTAATATTGGACTAAGGAAGAACTTGGTCAAGTGCTATATATGGAGTATTGGACTGTAGGGTTCAGAGACTTTGACATTACAAAAGTTAGAGAAGAAATATTTAAAAAAAAAAAAAAAAAAAAAAAAAAAAAAAAAAAAAGAGCTCCAAAATGTAGTGTTGGAGAGAAATGGAGAAGATAAAATGGACACAAAAAGTAACAAACGAAGATGTTTTAAAGCGGATAGGAGAGAAGAGGACGCTTTTAACCACCATCCTTCGTAGAAAGGCCAATTGGAGTGGACACATCTTGCAAAGAAATTGTCTTCTTCATGCCGCCTTAGAAGGAAAGATGGAAGGAAAATGAGGAATAAGAAGAAGAGGAAACAACTAATTGATGATTTGAAAAATATTAAGAGTTAAAAGAGGAAGCTGAAGATCGAGAAGGTGAAAGAAGAAACACTTCTATACCAAATAATAATAATAATAATAATAATAATAATAATAATAATAATAATAATAATAATAATAATAATAATAATAATAATAATAATAATAATAATAATATACTTTTATTCCACATTCACACTTCATGTCCTTACTGATAATACCGTACTACCCAGGTACCTGTTGAACTTTCTCCCCTCCTATTTCTATATTTGATATTGACCACTTTGTTCCAGTCACCATTGGTTGTGTCTTTTTAACGTTTATTTTCATCCCAAATTCTTTGCAATTTTTGTTAAGTGTTGCAACCTTTTAGTATTTTTTTAAACGTCATAATGCACAGTGGCTCAGCAGTAGAACGCTTATCTCTGATGGGTAGTGTCCCTCTTTCGATTCCTGGTCAAGTAAGTTTGTGGTGAACAACATTGTGTCCGTGGGTTTTCTTGGAGTACTCCCGTTTCCTCCCACTTGCTCATTCCTCCAACTCTTCCATCATCGTATACTTGATTTGATCATTGTCTCCCTTAGCCTAATGGATATAATCGTATAACGTTAAACTGAAAGGTTTCATTTCAAATGCCACAACAAGCTTTGTGCATTATTTGTAGACCCATATAATACAACTATAACATCTGTTTCCTTCCGGAATATGGGGGGCGCGGTGGCTCAGTGGTAGAGCGTTCACCTCCGGTGCTTGGGGTTCCTGGTTCGATCCTAGCTCGCGCCGTGTGGACTTTGTGGTGGACAAACACCGTGCTCGTGGGTTTTCTCGGGGTTCTCCCGTTTCGTCCCACTTTCTTCATTCCACCATTTCATTCATTTCTCATCATCACCGTCTCCATTAGCCTAACCGGCATAACTGTGGGACGTAAAACTGAAATATTTCATTTCATTTTCATTTCCTTCCGGAATATGCCTTTTTTAATGCAGGCATTTTTGCGGCTATCTGTTATATATATAGATAGATATTTAACTACAGTGGCGAATTTACGATTTTGTTTCGGGAGGGGGCTTTGCTAACTTTATTCCTGGAAATGTGAAAATTCTGCAAGATATTTCATTTACTTTAATATAATAAATAAAATTTCGGGGGAAGCTTAAGCCTGGAAGCCCCCTTAAATACGCCACTTTTTAACTAGGCTATGTATATTATAGTTCAATACAGTCGCCTATTATAGAGTTTAGTACGTTTGCGTTATTAAGTTTCAAATATGCTAATTACAAAGGTGTATCGTATCAGAGAATATATTCCTCCCAGTACAGGTAACCTTTCTGATCTTTTTCCTTGTTAGCGGATCACGTACAGTGCAGAATCACCGTACACGGTGTCTGGAAAGCGGGGGAGGTCGGTGAACCGGAATTGTTTCAACACCAAAAAGGCCCTTGGCGAATGGCGATGACCAGCCACGCACGTGACCTTTGCCCATCGCTGGCTGGATTGGGAGCGGATGAGAAATAAGAACTTAACAACGAGCGTCATGCGGAAAGGTGAACTGTTCGGATTGCAGTGTTTAAAAGTATTAATACCTGTAAAATCAACATTTTTGTTATTTTTATTGTTGCTTTTAGTATTTTTATGAAATACCTTTTGTATACTGTAGTTTAATAATCAGATCACGTAATATTTCGTTTTATTTCAACCGAAGAACGAAGTTTCAAATGACCTAACATCATGAGTAGAGAGAAGCAAAATATGAAAATGTATATTTTAAATCGTGCCTCACAGGACAGTGTGAACAAGAATCTTTTTTTATGTTGTATAGTCACTGTGCAGGGTCAGTAGGCGACTGTCGATTCGAAATAGCGTGCTGCAAAGATACATATTTTATATTATTTTGACAAAATTTTCGTATTTACGAGGTGAAAATCTCCAATATTTTCTTATATATTTATTCCAACGCTTCTCTAGCCTTTTGATGCCTTTTTTGTGGAACGATTTATCTTTGGTCTCAAAATAGGTTGCAGTTTCGGCAATCATTTCTTTATTGGAGCCAAATCTCTTTCTCTGCAGCATTCTTTTTAGGTCTGCAAACAGGTAGTAGCCGCTGGGAGCCAGACCCGGAGAGTACGGTGGATAGGGAAGCAATTCAAAGTGCAATTCCTGTCATTTTGCCAGTATGGCGACACTGTGCATTGCCTTGGTGAGGGAGCGTTTTTTTCTCCTTCATTTAGGGTGTTTTTTTCGCGAGTTCTTCCTTCAAACGCGCTAATAACGCCATTCTCAAGGTAATTGATGAATAAAATATCTTGCGCATACCAAAATACGGAGACCAAATTCATACTAGGTAAGATTTGCGTTTTTAGTCTCTTCGGGCGGCTTTTTTCGGTTACTGCCTACTCAGCTGACTGCTGATTTGACTCGTAAGTGTTTTGATGGATCCATGGATCCATATTTCATCCATTGTCACATACAGCATGATTTTTTTTTTTTTTTTTCGCGCTGAAAAAGCTCCAAACAGCGCTCTAAATCGTCAACGCATTGTTTTTGGTCGACTATGAGCAAACGCTTTATCATGGACAAATGTTCATGCAAAATGGTGAATACACTGCCTTCTGATATCTTTGTGTCATCTATCTCACACTTCAATTTACGATCGGCCAAAAACTATTTCGTGGCTTTATTTTTTTTTTTTTTAATGTATTCTGGAACTGCCGAATTTGGGCTACTAGAGCGTTCAGTATCACCAGTGTTTGTACGACTGCATTTAAATTCAGCAAACTACTGCTCTACTAGCATTTTTTAATATCATTTGTCTCGATGGACCAGTCCGAATAACACTTGTTAAGCCATTGCTTTTTTTGAACGGTATTTTTTCCCCGTTAAAAACGATGCTTTATCAAAAAACACACACACACACATACACAAAAACACATTTTTCCATGTTTTGAAAATTACAGAAGTTGTGTAACACGTATCATTTGAAGGTCAGTGCTTCCTAAACATCATATTGATTTGTGCATAGTGGCGACATCTATATGCAATCCTTTGAACTTGTTGACTGATGTGTTGTCTCTCCTTCTTGAAATATACTTCAATATACTCTTTTTCCTCGTACTGATTTCAACATTCTTTCATTTTATAACTATTTTTTTTTTTCATGTCACAATTTCTAACTGTTCTGTTGATATAGTTAGCTGTTGAAGTTCAAAAGGGAAAGGGGAATCCTTATCTATTAACCCTTCAGAATCTGCTTTTGCCTGTTAAATACATAAACAACGAATAATGTAGGAGAAAACAGATCATTTATATTCAAAAGTGACAACGCTTGTCTGTTGTTGTCTGGACTGCGCTGACAGTAATGGAATTTCTTGTGGTTTCTGGAAGAATCCGTATTCACTCCAGCTCCAGTCGTGCTTGTTTGAGAAACACAAAGAGAGAGAGAAATGAAAAAAGGCGACAAGAGGTGTTATATCATGAAAAGCGAATTGCTGAAGCAGCAGCTTCGCGTTAATATAAACTGAAATTTGAGAAAGTCTTCTTCCCCTTTCCGTGAGATGGCAGTCTTGATTACATTTCGTGCAGACACAAAACACTTGTCTTCTATTAGCTAAAACCCCGCAAGACATTGTCACTCGGATTGTAAAAGGAGTAGGGGGAAGCACTTCTTGAATCATACACAGTACAACCTAATGCAGTGGTGCCCACCTCCCCTTATGTCCATGACGCACCCCCCCCCCCCCCGCAATTGTGTATCCATAGGTATTCTTCCATGAAAAAAATCTTTTCGATTAATTTTTACCCCCCCGTCAAACATATTTATATAGATTTTTAACCCCCCAAAATATTTCAATGACGCAGTTTGCGTCATAGCCGCCCCCCTTGTGGGCACCCCTGACCTAATGAATGGAGCACTAGCTTCTAAGATTATATTTCGCTGTCTATCAACTCAACCATCAGATTTGCTATGAAAAGACAATACTGCAAGGGCGCCGATTTCACCGTAATCAATTTGGAGGGGGGGGCATTCAGATGTAGAAGGTATATATATATATATGAGGATTTTAAGACAAATTGCATTCAAATTATGCCAAATATTGTATATTCATAAATAGAATAGGGGGTCCACATGAGCTGGCAAAAAGACAAAAGCAATGGTGATTGGAACGAAGCGATCGGTGTCAAATATAGAAGTAAGAGGGGAGAAAATAGAGCAGGTGACTAGTTTTTGGATACGGGGCGCGGTAGCCCAGTGGTAGAGCGTTCACCTCTGGTGCTTGAGGTCCCTCGTTCGATCCCAGTTCGCGCCATGTGGACTTTGTGGTGGACAAACATCGTGCTCGTGGGTTTTCTCGGGGTTCTCCCGTTTCCTCCCACTTTCTTCATTCCACCATTTCACTCATCTCTCATCATCACCGTCTCCTTTAGCCTAACCGGCATAATCGTGGGACGTAAAACTCAAAGATTTCTTTACATTTTTTAGTTTTTCATACCTGCGTAGTAGTATTATTAGTGATGGTATAAAGTGCGAACGTAAAATAAAAGCAAGGATAGGAAATGGCGGAAGAAGCCTTTAGGATTAACATACGATTTTGTGGGACCTTGAATAAAGAGTTGGGGAAAAAAGACTTACAAAATGCTTCGTGTAGAATACTGCACTGTATGGATCAGAAACAGGGACATTATATGGCAAAAATGATGAAAAACAACTGGAAGCTATCGAAATGTGGTTGTGGAGAGGAATGAAGAAAATTAGCTGGGTCGAACAGGAAGCGAATGATGAGGATGTTAGAAATGGTGTGGGAGAAAAGAACAGTTTAAGGTTGGTTTAAAGGGACAAGTTTTGCCGATAGATGTCACTACATTCCTCGTCTTTTTTCTCTCTCTCTCTCTCTCTCATGTATTTTTTTAACCTTTCACCAAAAGTCACGATTTCTCTTACAAATTTCACACTACAGACTTCATTTTTTTTTTTTTTTTTTTTTTAGAGAAGGAACTTCATAACCTATCGAAGGCAACAATCCGTGCCGATCTTTTTATTTAGAATTTTCTTCATTGTTGAAATGGCTTAATTGTTGAAATTGGATATCCAAATCTTTAACAATATACTGTTTCAACAATGAAGAAAATTCTAAATAAAATATCGGCATGGATTGTTGCCTTCTATAGGTTAAGAAGTTCCTTGTCTAAAAATTTGAAGTCTATAGTTTGGAATTTGTAAGAGAAATCGTGAATTTTCATGAAATGTAAAAAATACGTGAGAGAAATACGAGGAATGTAGTGACTTCTATCGGCAAAACTTGTCCCTTTAACCAAACTTAAGATATTATTAAGAAGAGGAATGGAAATTGGTTGGGACATTGACTAAGAAGGAACTGTATCATGAGGGACGTGCTAGAAGGTATGTGGCAGGAAAGAGAGGGAGTGGGCGAAGAAGACGACAATTAATGGACGATATCAAAACAGAAGAGGTTAGCAGAAGACAGTGGAGCATGGAAGCTTCTCAGTTGCAGCAAGTGACCTGCCAATAATGGCAGAATACCTATGATAATGATGATGATACTTGATTTATACCAACAATTTGGTGGCTCATTTTAAATTTTTAACGTTCCAGGCCCACCTGCACACTCAGAAATTTGTGTTCGGGGGGTAATCTAAGTTGAAAAGATTAGAAGTGGATTTGTCCGATGTGTCTGATTAGTTTTACCCCATTTTTCCCCTTTAACTGATGATTGTTTCAGTTTACTCAAATAATAATTACATAATACCATTAATATAATAATGTTGAGTGTTTAGTAACTTCCTCATAAAAAATGCCTAAATTTCGCTAGCCTCACAGAGTACACATTTTTTAAACACATTTTTTTTTCAATTGTATTAAGAGCATTTCCCATAATTTTGTTTTTTTTACCCGGTAATTGTTTGTGAAGTACCGGTAATGCAATGCCTTGAAAACAATGGTCCGCTGTAATTACATGTTTGGGGTTTTGCAATTTCTCATAGAGGTCGTGGACAATTTCTTTCTTTCTTTCTTCTTTTAATTACCGTTCGTAAAGAATAGGTGCAAAGAAATATTGTGAACTGTAAATAAAATTTACCAAAATAAAATAAGAAAAAATTAACTTAAAAAATAATCGTATTGTAATGATAGGAAAGCCACATTATCAATTCGAAAGTATAAATGAAAAAGAAATGTAATTAAAACTGGAGGTATAAAATAAGATAGAAGCAATCCAAAACTAGAAAATGCAGGGGTACTGTTATTTCAATAGAAGAGATGCAATAGATATATATGTACAGTGGCGTATTTAGGATATTGTTTCGGGAGGGCTATGCACAACACGAGGAAACAGAGGGGGCAATTGGCCACTTGAGTTTGAGAATTAAATATATTTTAATCGATTGTCTACTATAGTACTCGCGCCGAGTCGTGAAGCTTGACCTAGATCTACCGATTTCACCAGCCAATAGAACACGAGGATGTGTTCCAGTCGTCAACCCCCACCCATTAAATTTTGTCAGTGTCTTCTCTCGCGCTACACGGAAAACATCTCCCGAGAGTACACGGATTGGCGTCAAATTTCGTTTTGTTAATTCTTTTTTGTTGCGTTATATTTTCGTTGTTACTATTTGTGCTATTGTTACCATTTTAGAATAGTTGTTAACAGTAGTTATAATGTTGTGCAGTGTTATTATTGGTAATTTTTAAATGCCCTTTTTTTATATACTCGTTTACTATGTCTTCAAAGTTTGGCAACAGTGTTGGTGAATTTCAGCTGTTCGACGTTTCCCCAAGTGTGCGCTCGGGAAGCGGCTCCACGAATTGTACCGAAGTTTTCCGATGTGTTGGAGCTCAATATAAATATTTCTATGATTGGTTTAGAGCCCAAGCTTCACGACTCTGCGCGAGTACTATAATATACTTGAAAAAAAAAAAAACGTGAAACTCGTATATCGACGGAGGATCTTACTCCCAGGCAGGCCCATATCCAGGGGGGTCTAGGGAGGCCGGGGCCCCCTAAAATTTTCATGGTAGGCTTGCAAATGAACTATAATATGGCGATGAACCATAATATTTTTGGATCGGGACCCCCCTAACTTCAGCCGCCCCCCCCTACATTTTTGGGCTGGCTACCGGCCTGCTCCCAGGCAAATCTGAAATGACACTCCTGCAAACACACGTTGAATATTTGTTATCTCACGTCAACTTAACAGATTTCATTTTAGAAAGAAAAAAATGGAAATATTCAGTTTTATCTGTGTACGTTTCCCCTACCTGAAAGGAAATGTTGAGACAAGTTGAAGCTGACATACGCTGATCGCAGTTTTAATAACAATAATTACAGACTGGTGAACCTTATGTGATATGTTACACACACAAAATTTAACCTTTTATTCTATTCATACGAGAAAACAGAAGCATCCTCTTGGCCTACCTACTTTTCCGGACTACTTATTCCCCTCTCTTGATTTCAAATATTTACCTGTCTTTATAACTAAACGATGTAAATATATTCCTTTGCTATAATAACAAAAGTTCCATTATCTTGATATTCGTGCAAGTTACTGTGGAACACCAGTTTTGCGTATCAGCTCCATCTTAGTTTTGGTGTTATTGACGACGGCCGACTTGAATCAAGTAACAAAGTCGAAAGTATGATAGGAGAAACGAAAAAAAAAGTAACAACTAAGAAAAAGAAACAGAAGAGTAGAATGGACGAAAGAAAGAACAAAAAGAACATAGTTCTTACATAGAATGAAATTTGACCAAATATTTCTGAACAAAAAGCATAAGAAACTAGAAAGTCAATGAAATTCTTGATTCCTGGCGGGAGCTCATGTGGTTCGGATTCCACGTTTATCAGTAGGTCCACGTCTCATATAGCCTTGCTGCTGAACAGGACGTTAACTTAAAATCAACTCAACTCAATGAAATTCTTAGAAATGGTAAGAAGAATTATTGTTGTACGTGTGGAATGTAATAAAAAAAAACTAACAAATTTATGTCTGGGGGGGATTAAGCCCGATACCTCCCCTAAATACGCCACTGAATAGATAGATATAATACAAAAGAGAGTATGAAATCAAAGCTATAGAAGTAACAGGAAAAATGTATCCAATTGCGAACCAGCACAAACATTTTAAAATGTTATTTCGTTTGTTCGTATTGAGATCCAGACGCCTATAGGCTATCATGAATCGAACCCCAGATCATATTCTCCAATGTGAAATCTTCTTTTCAGCTCAGTTGACGAAGAATTTCAAAAAAGTATTATGTTAAGTAATTCAATTTAGATTCCTTAATGTTTTATGAGTTAGTAACACTGTATAACAATGGATTTTACATTTAAACATGGACGTTTTGCAGTTACTACCGAAGTATGTAGTATCTGGAATAATATAGCTATACTATCTTGACATGAATGTTTGCGTGTCGTATTGAAATTAAGAATTTATATGCGATACGTACGTACAACGTGTGTAGGGGCGTAAGGAAAATTTTCCGACCAAGAATAAATGGTTTGGATTCATTAAGTGATTAAAAACATTCACTCTGAAATATATAGTATATGAGTGTAGTAGTGTGTATATATAAAACGCCAGATGGTCGTTGTTTTGTTTCACCCTGTGGGGGCAGTGACGTGGAAGGGGACAGGTAAATTGTTTGAGTGTGGGTGAGTTACAAAAGAAAACAGTGCTGCAAAGTGAAAACCGGTCACTGAGTCGATTTTTGACAGCGTGTGTTGTTTTTTGTTTTTATAAAAGAACACTCTTGCGAAAATAAATGCAAAAAAAAGAGAGGTTTTAATTTACAAATGTCAGTGTGGGTGTCATTGTAAATTGATAGTGTGATCTATCACGGACAGTGCATTTTGTGTTGGTGTGTTTAACTAAAAGTACGGCCAAGTGAAATATAGGAACTGCGTAATTTCCTGCCAGTGATGGGGTTCCGGAAGGAAGCTACAATGAAGCGTGTTCACAGTGAGTTTTCTTTTTGAATACGTATATGTTAGTACCCGTTAGCATTGGCGTAACTAAAATATTTTATTTTTAGGGAGATCATAACCTCTCGGCTCTGACAATTGAAAGCACTCTTCAGAAGATTATTACACTGTATTAGGGCTTGGATTTTTCTGACCTAACATGCCTATATAACTTTAAAAAAACAAAGGCGTCTTTAAGGCTACAGAAGTAGGTAAACTCCCTTGAATTTCATATATATATATTGTAATATTTGGTAGAGTAACGGTATAGTTTTTCTTCAACTGAAGTGCAATTCGTATATAAAGCTAGGTTGTCACTTTACAGGAATCTTGTAGGTCATGAAAAAAAAAAAAATCTTGCAACCCTACAATATTTCTCCATGTAAACATAGTCTTGAAAGGAACACACATTTTTTTCTTCTTTTTTTTAACCTTGCAAGGAGTCAAACCATGTGCAACTTTCTGGGTCGTCTTATTTGCTACCTGCTATCGCCCTCCTGCTGACATAAAAAAAAAGCAGTTTCACCGTTTCCGAAACAACGGATTCTTTTGGACAGAAAGGGGCAGTGCACCAAAATACACGTTTTTAATGAGGAGGTTCACTATTTGTCCACTAGAGTGCAGTGTTGCATGGGTGGATATATCTTTCTTCCTTTCAAAA
This sequence comes from Thermobia domestica, assembly GCF_964235325.1. Classification (NCBI taxonomy): domain Eukaryota; kingdom Metazoa; phylum Arthropoda; class Insecta; order Zygentoma; family Lepismatidae; genus Thermobia; species Thermobia domestica. Next base: position 307,551,524 of record NC_137457.1, read on the forward strand.
AGTTGTAATGTGTAAACAGTAAGTAAAAAGATCGGATTGCAAGATTTACGTGTGGTGGTTCGTGCCATAAATAAGTCATCGTTCGCGGGAACTTGCGGAAAATAGCCCCGATAACGAAATGGCCAGCCAAAACCCTCATTACAAACAATTGACAGCCCCTTGTCAATTCCACGTTTTGTCTTAGTTAACACTATTCCAAGCGTTGTCCTTTCAGTTAGTGGTCAGAAGATTGCTGTTTAACATAGTGAATGTTAAAGACATTGCAACCCCGCAAATGGGATTAAAAGAAACATGGGGAAAGAAAAGGATACTGTTGTAAAATTCAGCGTGGGAACTTCAAAGTCATTTGCCGAACCGCACTCCTATTGAGTGAGCATACTATACACGGGTTTTCTCCTCACTTTTTCGTTATAAAAGAGGTTTACACAGTTTGTACACAAAATTGAAAATAAGTAAGTCTCTAAAAAGTTATTTTCAGTATAATCGGAGCACCTGCCTGTTGTATCTTTGAGGTTGAAGTTTGCTTGTTAAGAATGACCTTGCCTGTTCCAACTGGGCCTTATGGAGCTTCTTTCCCGTTGCAACTTAGAGGTAGGGTTAATATCTCCTGCCTGCCCGTTGCAGCTCGTAGATAAGTAAGGATATCTCTTGCCTCATGCGCCAAAGGTAAGCATCTACCACTGATCCCCTTAGAATTTAGGAAGCATGCCTTGGATTTAGGATTTTATATATTTCTGAGCTGTCGGCATCGATGGCCATATTAGCCCGTCACATTTGAGGGATGACATCCCTCGGCGAGCACACTATCCGGGCTAAGGGAAGGAAGAAAGCGGCCTGGGACCTATATGTGAGGTATTATCCCGGCATTTGCTTGGTGTGAATGAGGAAACGCAAGAAAATCTCATTCAGGATGACTGGCTTCAAAAACTTTTTACACCTTTTCGACCGAGTGCCCTTACCGGAAAAAGAACCCGGATTGTAGGAAATGGACATGCTGTAAGTAAATTATAGTAAACTTTCGATTATGTGCGATCTTACTTTCCTTTTTTTAAATTTGGTTTTAAAAAATCAATCACAAATAAAGAAGATATTCAATGATTTTTGCGTTTTATAGGTCTATTTGTCTGTGTGAAAAAGTAAATTAAGAAACTTTGTAAGTACAGGAAACTACTAAGTCGCAAGTGTTTGTGTAGACCCTCTCCTGTAAATGAAACTGGTTGAAGACATTTTTGGTCTGTGTCATTTTTCGGACATTTTGCGAATTATATGCGGAATTCGCTTACCCGTGGTTGCAGCGCCATTCAATTCCACGGATAATTGGAAGTTAATACTGTATTTCAATAAAACACGTCTGTAAAATCACGAGGGATGGCAACTTTGCAAATTAAATATTATGAAATAATACTACTACTACTAATAATAAAAGGCATAAGGGGGAACATATTGACATTTGGGATGTGTCTGTCCTCCTCCTATGCTCACAATGTACGTTGCGTGATCAATGGAAAACCTTATATTAAGGTAACCAGATATGGTCGTTATTAAAGGCTTCATTCTAGTGGTTTTTTTTTCCTGCCTTCTCCCTCCCCGCTCCATGTGAGTACAAAAAGGATGAACAGACACGCAGTTTTGCAGACACGTTATCGAAGAGAAGTAGGTGAATGACCTTCTGCCGGTATAGAATGTCAGCCAATCACTGAAAAAAGAAAGAAATTTAATAATACGAAAGGGAATTTTATAAATATAATGTAAAATACCGTATCCGCAACCGTACCCGCATCTGCAGATAATGAAGCAACAAATACAACTTGTTTCTTCTACGAGAATTATGATTTCAAAAATAGAATTAGGAATTAGATTACTGGGCTGTCGACATCTAAGGCCATTTAGCCCGTCACGTATGAAGGATGAGGTCCTTCGGCGATCACACTATACGAGAAAAGGAAAGGAAGGAAGGGGCCTGGGACCTGTATCTTAGGTATTGTGCTGCCAAAATGTCTTGAGCCGTGGCAAAAATGCTCACACCCACGCGTTGAGCCAATAAGGGTTCAGCTGTTGCTAAGCGAGTGGAATTCCTTCAGCCGATAGCAGCGCTTGCAACGGAAGACTAGGGATCAAGTCAATGTAGCATATCTATACCATCCTGGCATTTGCCTGGTGTAAATGGGGGAAACTCAGGGAAAACCTGAGTTCATTCGTGGCTAAGCGGTTAGAGTACGCGCCTTTGGTGTAGGAGACCCGGGTTCGATTCCCGGCGGGAGCCTATGTTGTTTGGATTCCACTTTAATGAATAGGTACCGTCTCATATAGTCTCGCTGCTGAAAGGGACGTTAAATTCAAAATCAACTCAACCCAGGAAAAACCTCACTCAGGATGGCTGGCCAGAAAAAGCTATTACACTTTTTTCGACCGAGTGTCCTCACCGGGAATCAAACCCGGGACCGCTCGCACCAAAGGCGAGAGCGGTAGCGACTACATCACGATTTCAATAAATATTTTCATATCTGCAGAATAAAAATAATTTGTGTGTGTCATTAGCTTTCCGCATAAAACGAAGTCGCCTGGAGACATCAAACGTTGTACACAGACAGATCTTCACAAGATCTAATAGCGCGTACGAAGTCCTTTTTTTTTTTTTCGGCTGGGGAGGAAATGCGAAAAGATCAGTAATCGATCGCGAGGCCTAGGAGTAGTTCGCGAGCAACACATCCCGAGTCCAAGCATGCGAAGATACCATGAACGTCATTGAGATTGGGTCATCATTTGGGAAGGGCAGAGAGAAGGCTTCCTTAGTTAAGAGTATATGTTTTAAAATCAATAGTATATTAAGGTACTAACGAAAAGTGTGGAACTTTATTTATAACGGTGGAGAATCTTGCTCCCTTCCCATGTAAAATCTAAAATGACTTTACTGAATACGAGCTTCTAATGATAGTGACCTCGAGCTCGAGTGAGCTTCGATTCCAAAGTAGTCCGTTAAACTGTAGAAAGAAGAGAATTTAAAATACATTTAAAAAAAAAAAAATGTATCCGAAGCACGTGCGCGCAAAAACGTGTTTTCTTCTCGATAGGAGGTTGGGGGATTTGTGACATTACCTCAGCAGAAAAGCAAAAACAGGTATATCATATGTTCTTTTCCTTACAGAGAGAGCACCTTGCGTTATTGTATTCAGCTTTTTTCCATCCCTTTCTGGTGCCTCGACTCGAGATGACAGCTGAGTCGAGAGCTAAGAAATCTGAAGTCTGGCCAGCGTTGCCAACCTATTCATAATAAGTTATCGTTCGTAGCCCGATAATCTATACGGACAGCTCGTAAAGTCCCGCTGTTGAATCAAGCCAAGGGCGCCGATTTCCCTGTAACTTTTTTTTGGGGGGTGGTCATTCATAAAAATACATATAACAATAAAAATACATATAAAAATATATATTCATAAAAATACATGGGGGCCTACTTGAGCTTTGGGGGGCCAGGGCCCCCCGGCCCCCCCAGGATCGGCGCCCTTGAATCAGGCTCTTAGTGATAACCGATATATGTGGTTGTGACTTTAATATCTATATATAAAAAGTATCTAAAGCACAATGTTAAATTATATTTATGAATTTGAAAATCCATAAATAAACAACGTAAACAGTATTCTAATCATTCTCTATTGATTTTACTTTTAAAAAATTAAAAGAAACATGATTTTACATCACTTGCGGTATTTAGTTTTTTAAGAGGTTAGCCTTACAATCAGTGTTTCTTTCAGAAACAATGTTCCGGGGGGGGCACACATAGTGTTGCGGGGGGCACTGCTGATATTATTCTATTTATTATTTTATTATAGACGTATCATTTTGGTCTGCTCCGGGGGGCACTCTCATAGCTCCGGGCGGGGGCAGTGCCTCCCCCCCCTAAAAAAAAAACAGGTCTGGAAGAAACATGGCTTACAATGATAAGTGGAATAAATTTGTTATACTGTTTCCAAAATTCAAAATATTTTCTCCAAACAGTGAAGATAATTTCTTTTCAGTTTTTAAGTATCTTGAGAGTTATTAACTTGAGACACAGCCCCCCGCAATTTATCACTTTCCCACTAAATGTACCATTGTCTTTCCAACTTTAAAATTCTCCCCAAACTTAGTATCCTTCCCTTCCCTCCAAACTTTGTATTCTCCAGTTTGATTGGGGAGGGCTCGGTGGTTCAGTGGAAGAGCTCCTATCACTGACTCATGGGGACCCTGGTTCTACCCCCAGCCAAGTAAGTACGTGATGCACAACATCGTGTCCGGGAGTAGCTCTGGTGCATGGGGGTCTTGGTTCGATCCCTGCTTCGCGACAAGTGAGCTTTGTGGTGGACAAACACTGTGTGTGGGGGTTTTTCTAAGGGTTCTCCCGTTTCTTCCCACTTCTTCATTACACCATTTCATTCCGTTCTCATCATCACCGTCTCCTTTAGCCTTGCCGACATAACCGTGGGACGTAAAACTTAGATTTCATTTCATTTCAACATCATGGATTTTCTCAGGGTACTCCCGTTTCCTTCCATTTTCTCATTCTACCAATTCTTCCATTATTCATCTGTCTTAATCATTGTCTCCCTTAGCCAAAAGGGCATAATTGATTTTTTTTTTTTTTTTTTGTAAAAAGACACACGTCAAGTTTTGTCAGATACGAAATTAACGACAATATTGTGTTTGCTACGCGTAGATACAAATTTTGTGAAATATCTGCACCTATCAAGCTGTTGCCTACATATTTGGTATTTGGTATATTAGACGTTTTTTTTTTTTAGAGAAACTATATTGTATAGTATAGTTTTCTCATTTTTCTTAAAACTTGTTTTTTCTGACATCTATCGTTTTACAAAAAAAAAAAAAAAAAAAAAAGCGGAACGTTAAACTAAAAGATATTTCTTTTTTTTTTTCAGTTTGGTTGTATCATTTTCATTGAAAAATTGTTCTCTCCTCGCCTCTAACATTTTCATGGGTGCAATAGTATTTTTCGTAATATTGTACATCAGTTATCGATCATTGTACGGAAATCAAAATTATCGCATAATTCGATGATTTACCATACATGTTGGCAACGCTGTTGTATCTCACAATACGAACAAAATCTGCATCGGTTCTTTCCAGCTGCCACATCAGAAACAATATTCCCTCGGTTAGAAGAGCCGTTACGTACTTCCAAGACACGGAGAGGCACGCGCCTGCTTCTTTTTTTGCATCCTTTATTTGAAACGTAAGAGGATATAGGAGGAACGTTGAAAAAGAAAAGAAAAGAAAAGAAATGAAGGTACGGCAGCGCTGTTGTGTATTTCATTTCGTCTTCTCAACAGGCGATCAGAAGAGATCGTGGCATTACTCTTTTAAGTCTCAGATGCCACCTGCCCAATTTTCACCAAAATCTTTCATTTCGGTTGTATTGAATATTGATTTACAATATACTGGTTAAGCTTTTTGTCGTTGCTGTTGTTACCGAGTTCATACGTATATGTTTATTTTTCATAAGGTTATCATTTTTCTTCAGTTGGGGCCTATGTCAGTTGGTGCAGTCTTCTAATCAGGGGAGGATCCAGAGCGGAATTCTGGGGGGAGCGGTGGGTTGTAATACTACTACTTAAAGCTACTTTTAAGAACTCCAAACTCTGTGATGGGTTTTATTTATATACAGATGGTGATCAAAAAAATAGAAACACCTGTAGTTGGCAACACGTCAGATGTATGGGTTGGCAGTGGTGTCGTGGCACCCGCAGCGCCGGACCGCTGATGGTGGTGTGTTAGGTCGGTCTCCATACTACGTCAGGCGCAGTGTAACAGCATTGCCCAGTGGCTGCAACAGACGGAGGTAGTGTAAAATGGGAGACCTCTCAGATTTTCAAAGAGGCCAAATAGTTGGTGCGCGGTTATGTGGAGTGAGTGTGACGGCAGTGGCTACTGTGTTAGCTGTGTTGCGTGGGACAGTGTCGAAGGTGATGACGGCCTACACAACACACGGGAAAACCACATCGGGGAAGCGGAACAGTGGGCGGAAGAAAATCATGAGTGACATTTCACGCCGGGTATTACAGCGCATTGTCACGCAGAACCTTCGTGCCACTGCGTAGCAAGTGACGGAGGAACTCAATCAGCACCTCCCCACCCTATTTCGACAATCAAAGTCCGCCGCGAATTACATGACATGAACTTACGGGGACGTGTTGCACGGGCCAAACCGCTCATCAGGGACCATAACGCTTTCGCACGCCGCAAATGGTGTCGCGACCATGCAACTTAAACCGTTGAGGACTGGAAACGTCTGATATGATCGGATGAGTCATCCTTCACCCTATTCCCAACCACGGGCCGTGTTTATGTGTGGAGAACGCCCAAAGAAGCTTATGATCTGCAGTGTCTCCGCCCAACTGTGAAACATGGCGGCGGCTTGGTGATGCTGTGGGCCGCCATATCATGGTTTTCATTGGGTTCTGTGGTCACACTTAGCGGACGAATCACTGCCAACGATTATGTCGCAATTTTAGGAGACCACTTGCATCCTATGGTCCGGATGTTGTTCCCGGACAATGACGCCATCTTCCAGGATTATAATGCACCCATTCACACAGCTGGCGTTGTTGCAGCGTGGTTTTGAGGAACATCGAGATGAAGTTTAACACCTCTCCTGGCCCACCCAATCCCCAGATCTCAACATAATTGAACATCTGTGGTCCATCTTGAAAACCTGACTCCGGTGACGATTTCCACCTCCATCCTCTCTCACAGAACTGGCTGATGCCCTGGACGAGGAATGGTTAAAATTCCACTTGCTACCATTTACGACCTTTATGCCTCCATCCCACGTCGCATGAAGGCTGTTCTGAAGGCGAAAGGTAGCCCGACAGCATATTAATCTGGTAAGTTGTAATTTGGTTGAGGTGTTTCTATTTTTCTGATCACCATCTGTATATAAAAAGAAAGTTTCCTCTTCTTGGGGGAGGGGCGATTGCCTCCCCTGGATCCGCCCCTGCTTGTAATACTGATGTGAAACTTCTCTAAATCATTTTTTTTCTTCTTCAATCAGTGGTCGAAGTGAGATTGTATGCGGAGGTATGCCATATCCCCTCTGGTTTTTCAGTAATGAAGGCATACCGTCTCTGGTTTTCCAATGATTAAAACATACCGTCATCGGAAAGTAGAAGCTATATACCTTTAATAAATCCATTTTTATACACAGTAGTTGACGAACAGCTTTGCAAGTGAAGATGTTATTTCTTATGTAGAAATTATTTCTAAGTTGACAATACCGATATTTTTGTCATCTTTTCCCTACCTTTTGTTATTAAAATGAGGTGTCTGCAAAGAAGTTCGCTTAGTTTATATTTTGATGTGCCATATTGAATTGTTTCTTCGTAATGTATGTTTGTATATGCTTAATGCATATAAATGCCGAGTTTTGAGTATGAGCGGATTTAGGAGTTGTCTGCTGTGGGAGCGGACCTTGGGGTGTTTGGAATACCCCTCAGTCGAGTGGGGGAATTGGAGTTTTCTCGCAGGAAGTTATTAATATCCTCATTCGGTTTTAGAGCATTTTCGTGTATAATTCTCTATAATGCAACATAAGGGGATTTTTTTTTTTTTCAGAAAATTGGAGGGGATCAGTTTCTCCATGTCTCCCCTCCCCCGCGTTACTACAGAGAAGCTCTCCAATGGTTTTCAGTCATTATGTAAATACAATTGCAATCTTTTAGGTAACATACCCTCACTGCATTTCAACATTTAGATAGCCGGTATGTCCCTTCCAAATCGTAATAAAACATACCTCCTCTTTTTTTTTTCCCACTTCGAACACTGTTTACAATTGCGTATACAGCCTACTTAACCGGACTTGATGGGATTGTAGTACTTCGATTAAACCAGGACTGTGCAAGTTTGAACAAGGGATGGGCCAATGAGATAATGTATAATATTTTTATAACAATCGAATGACTATATTCACACAAACACAAAAACTGTTATAATGGTAACCAAAATTTTATTTACTAAAGAAATGAAGGAAAATCTATTTATTTATCATTTTAGTGGGGAATTTAATTCTTCACGTTCTGAACTAGTCTCTTTAATATTCCGTGGTACAGTCCGTAGCAAAAATCCTGCAACATGAGCAATTAAGTTTAATGTGAAACGACGAAGTCTTTTGCTCCAAAATAAGTGAGCAGGGGAGACGACGCAGAGATTTCTCCTGACGTGATTCGTGCCACTTAGACGTTATGTTGATTCCCTAGACTGTTAGGCGTACTTTCAAATAAACTTACATGTTCATGTTGCAGGTTTTTTGCTGCGGACTGTACACTGGATGTTCTAACGTGGATTATATTTTCCAAGGTGGACATCAATTATCCAAGAAATATCTTAATTAAGTTTTAAGATTGTGTAAGAAGAGGTATGTTTTCAATAAGGCGGCCGGATGAAAGGGTTCGGTGAGCTGGGACTGGCCCGGGGGTCGGCTGCTGCATATGGGTTAAACGAAAGTTATGTTAAACCGAAATACATACAGTATACAGCTGTTTTAAAACAACACCGACAACGTTTTGGGAGGTGATTCCTAACACCAAGATAAGACGAAAAATATAGACCAACCTGGGTGCACAAATGCTTCCTTACTGAGTTATAGGTTGCCGAAAACATGACAAATTGAACTTTGAAGGCCCATATAGCTCTGAAACTATGGAACCTACCACAGTCGGGTCAAGACTTCACTTAGGAACAGATATGTGCTCTATCCAAAAATCCATATTTCAGAATCCTAAGGCACTCACGCAACAATTTTTATAGAGGTAGTTTCGCTACGGGCATATAATTTGAAGTACTCACCAACTACCTCTATAAAAAAATTATTGCGGAAGTACCTCAGGATTCTGAAACATGGGTATTTGTATAGAACACATACTAAGTGAAGTCTTGACCCGAGTACGGTAGGTCCTATAGTTTTGGAACTGTGGACCTTCAAAGTCCAATTTTTCATGTTTTCGGCATCCTATAACTCCGAAACGAAGCATTTTTGCAGCCAGGTTGGTCTCGTTGTCAGTGTTGTTTTATAACACCCTATATAATGTTGTTTGGATCCCACTTTTAGGTGTAAGTCCACGTCTTACATAGCCTCGCTGCTAAACGGGAGGTTAAACTTTAATCAACCACCCAATCATTTGAGTTCGAGATAAAGATCAATTAAGGTTATGTAATAAATAATAATAATAATAATAATAATAATGCAGGGCCGGAAAATAGACTACACCGGACAGGGCCGCTGTGTGTCACTGTTGTATGTAGTGCTTTATTTCTCGGTAACGACCGGCTGGATCTGGAACCAAATTTGGTGGGCAAGTATCCCATCATGTTAGAAATAAAGATCACTGTATTGGTGGCCTAGCTTGGTCAAGGACATGCTCTGCTTTGGTCGGCTCTGCTACAACTTTGCACGCCGGGAACTTCTGAGTTCGGTTCCTCCTGTCCCAACCACTTATTATTATTATTATTATTATTATTATTATTATTATTATTATTATTATTATTATTATTAACTAACTAACTCGTTGGCCTATGTAACCCAAAGGTTCAATGCCGCGTTCGTAAAAGCTCTCCATTGACTTCTATCCTTGGCCAACTGATATCCAGATTTTACTTTGTATTCCTATTTGTGCGAGATCCACCTTAATATTATCCTCTCATCTGCGCATAGGTCTTCCTAATGCTCGTTTTTTGATTGGGCTTCCAGTTAAAACTTTGGAAGCGTTTCTACTTTTTTTTCCGTTCTGGCTACATGATCTGCCCACCTAAGCCTCCTAGACTTGATGACCCTAACAATGTTTGGTAAAGTATACAGTAAATTATGCAGTTCCTTGTTATAAAGTTTCCGCCATTCCCCATTACCGTTCCTCTTGAGTCGGAATATTATTACGATTAAACTTAGAAAATATTACTGTTATCATTTATTCTCCGTCATAACTAGATCCAACTAGAGAAATTCGGCCCAAGCACAATCCAGTCCGAATGTACCTAGGTCTGGCCCAGCCCGGGCCCAAAAAGTTTTGGAGATTTTCTGCCCGGGCCCGATACATTTTAAAAGTTTTTGGCCTGACCCCAGCCCGATAAATTAAAAAAAAATAGCTCGAGACCCAATATTTCTCAAAATTTAGTATTAAACTTGATCTAACCCTCAGAAATATTTTCTAAACTCTGGTTTCCAACCTGTGGCTTGCCTTCAGAATGGTACCATTGCCTCCTAGAACTTTGCCTGTCATCGGGAGAACAAAAACTCCATTTCCTGTAACAAACATCTAACTTAATTGATTTTTAGCATAAAGTGAAGATGGCAATATTGTTTAGCGACAGGCAAAACTTTCCCACCCCTTCTTGTCATATTTTGGATTCAGTGAAGGTCCAGGTCAGACCTCAATTTACCGCGAAATTCCTGCAATCCTCTATAGTGAAAGTGGAGCCGCTAAGCAACACAAACTGTAAATAGCTATTGCATTCTTTGTAACATTTTTCACGGGGCACACTTCTTCAACGTTTGGCTTTATTCCAATTATCGTTTAACGAAAGTCAATAATTATTAATAAATTGCAATTAATCGGCCCCAGCCCGGCCCGACATGAAGAGAAATCAGTGTCGGCCCGGCCCAAAGGAATAACAGAGTCGGCCCGTGCAGGTCTCTAGATCCAATACATGTGTAAACCTACAAAATTTTAATTAGTAAGTTTAATTAGTAAATTTTCCCGTTCATTGCAGTTTTTAAATGAAAATTTTTTCTCATGTATTTCTCGACATTCAACTTTAAAGAGGTGGAAACCATGTGCCGAGTATCATTGGTTTTATACTCGAAATTCAGCCCGTTATGAACAATTCGTACTGTTATTAAATAAAGAGAAAAAAGTGTAGCATATATATCAAAAATTAAAAAAAAAATCGTGGAATTTAATTCACATCATCTCTAGCATGTTGTGATGCCAAAAAGAAAGAAAAAACTGCAAGTTACAAAGGACCATTTAAGAAAGAAAAAAAATCAATAAACGGTCTCACTTTTACATTCTGTGTTTTTTTAAAATTTATTTACAAGTTGTTATCTCTCATTTTTTTTATAAAACGTTTTTGTGCTTCAGATGTAATATAAAACTCTAAACGAAGATAACTGAAAAATTCTTTGTAGTTTTGAACCGCTTTTATACGCACTAAAAACTCGTAGTAGAAAATGGGTACACATTTTTGGGATCGACTTAATGAAGCGAAATATCCATAATACTCATGAACAAAAGACTTTTGGTAAAAAGCCATTCGAAGCAAAAATTATTTCGACCATCCTTCATTTTCTTCGAAAGTATCTAGAGAAAAAGCAGTATTAAAATTTGAATAATAATTAAGCCCAGAAAAACAGTTCCCAATCTTACCAATATATATATAAGGGCGGATCCAAGGGGAGGGCTATACCCCCCCCCTTGATCATCAGGTATACACTGGATAAAATGGACTTCAATCCTGTTTTACACTGATAAAGCGGCAAACTATGGTTTAGCCCCTTCCTTGATCATATCCTGGATCCGCCACTGTATATATATATATATATATATATATATATATATATATATATATATATATATATATATATAAACTGATTATCTCTGTATCAGTGACAGCTCCTGAGACGAGACTTCTATATTATTAACGAGACAAAACGATGAGGTTAGGGAGGCTGGTGGTTGATTTTGAGTTGAACATCCCTTCCAGTAGCGAGGCTATATGAGACGTGGACCTACTGATTAGCTTGGAATCCGAACCACATGAGCTCTCGCCGAGAATCGAACCCGGGTCTCCCACGCCGAAGGCGCGTATGCTAACCACTTAGCCACGAATGAGTTCTAGGGAAAGGTGTGGTGGCGTAGTGGTAGAGTGCATACCTCTGGCGCGTGGGATCCATGGTTCGATCTTCGTCCAAGTAAGTTTCCTCCTACATTCTCACTCTACCAATCCTCACCATCATCATCATCATCATCATTCACTTGCTCCTTAATCACCTGTCTCCCTTATGGGGCGTTTACACGTAGTCGATTTGCGTTCGATTCAGTTGAATTGACGTCACTTTCAACTTAATCGACTGTGTAAACGGGACTTCAATTTAATCGCTTGTTGATCGAAGGCGACTAATCGACTGGCAACTGAATTGAAAGACGTTCTATTTTCTTCTGCTATAACACCGCAAATTGTACCAATTACTGCTTGCTTGGACATCTTTAAAATTGCCAGTCGATTTCGAATCGACCAGAGGAGAGCGAGTCGACAAGCAGCATTCAATTTCGGTTGAAACAATTGAACACATCCATCGATCTGATTCGGCCTAGTTGCTTCGATTTAGTCGCAAATGCAACGAGTCGATGTAGCCGTGCGACTAAATCGACCAAGTGTAAACGCCCCATTAAGAACTTCTTGTAATCTAACACGTGTACCTTTCGTAAACCAGAGTGATGTTATGACACCTGCTTTCTGCTCATGTGGGATGGCGCAATTATTTTAATTGTTTTCAAATTGAAAATAGTAGTTTCTAATAAGTAATCAAGCAAGATCTTCAGCGGAAACGGAAATTGCTAAGATTTCATGATAGACCATCCTCATGAGCAGTGTTAACTTCTTGAGATATAAACTAGAAGTACATAATTCTTGTCTTGCGCCAACTTCTTCTGGAGAGACAGAGAAAAAAAATCACATCGAAGGAAGGAAGTCACGCAGGTTTTGTCACTCGATCATGTTTTTGAATTTGTGCACTGAACCAAAACGGGATTTAAAAGAAAAAAGCGGGGAGAGGGGAGATGTAACGGCCTCTGAATGAGGTTACGATAAAAGCGTGCCCTGCAAGTAGGGTTTCTTACCTGGTAAAGTTTAAAGTAAGTATGCTTCACATTTTATTGGTCCGCAATGAATCTGGATTTACGATTTTTATACCACATTCACTCCATATCCGTGATTAACTATATAAAACAATTAGCCTGAAGAAAATAATATAAGATAGAGCATCCAACTGTTTTGGTAATTGGTTGATTGATTTGCAATATAGCGTTTCATTAGCACCGAGGCTATATGAAGCATGGACCTATAATGAAATGACATCTTTAACATCCGACAATTATGCCCTTTAGACTAATGGAAACGATGATGAAAGAATTTGTGGAATGAGAAAGTGGGAGGAAACGGGAGTACCCCGAGAAAACCCACGAGCACGATGTTGTCCACCATAAACTTATTTGGCCGGGGATCGAACCAGGGATGCCACTTACCAGAGGTAAGCGCTCTATCACTGAGCCACTGTGCCCACCTGCGTGGACCTACAGTTTAATGTGGAATGCGAACCACGTTAAGAGGCCCCATCATGGCGAAATTAAAATACAGCTAAATTTACAGTAATTTTGTGATATCTTCAAATAGATAAAAGATAATCAAAAAGTGGAACAAGACTTCCCTAGACAATATTATTTTACACGAGATACCGTTATCACCTCTCACTTATCTACTTTCGATTTCAAGCCATTTAGAAACCCGGCATTTATTTTCGCGTTTCTAAATGGCTGCAAACAGAAAGCTACTAGGTGACTCGTGATAACGGTGCCTCATGCAAAATAATAATGTCTAGGGCGCTCTTGTTCCACATTTCGATTATCTTTTATCTATTTGAAGATATCACATAATTACTGTAAAATTAGCGGTATTTTAATTTCGCTGTGATAAGGCCTCTTAATTCCCACCGAACTGCTTTGTTGTTAGTACTTGTTGCCAGTGATGCGTTCAGATTTCCCTCCGAGGGTGAAAATTGTACTCTGCAAAAACTCTGGTACGATCAGAGAGACGATTCCGTTTGAATTTCAGTTCCCCTCATAACTGGAATATGGACCTCATAACCGTCTTTGGAATATGTCATATACTGGGCAACAAAGATGATGTAGGATCGGATATATGACCCTGTAGGAATACTTCTTGTCATAAGCCATCTTTGGAATATATACAGTGGGGAACCAAAGATGATGTACGTATGATCGGAAATAGGATTCCGTGGGAATTTCTATTTTACTCGTGAGCAATCTTTAGAATAGGTTTATATCGTACAGTAGACGACCAAAGGGGAGATACGATCCCGTGGAAATTTTCCTCATAAGCCATCTTTGGATATAGGCCTATCGTACAGTGGACAACCATATAATATAATCAGAGATATGATCCCGTGGTGAGTTCAGTTCTCCTCATAAACCATATTTGTAATGTACAGTGTACAACCAATGAGTGCCATCGGGGATATGATCCCGTGGGAATTTCAATTCTCCTAATAAAGCATCTTTGCAGTATATCGTACAATGGACAACCAAAGAGGATAGGCCTATCTGCCTATAAAATATATAGCTAACTCTGTGGCCTATGGAACCCGGAAGTTCAATGCCGCGTTCACAAAAGCTCTCCACTGACTTCTATCCTTAGCCAACTAGATCCAGTTTTACTTTGTATTCCTATTTCCGAGAGATCCATCTTAATATTGTCCTCCAATCTTCGCCTAGGTCTCCCTAATGGTCGTTTTCGATTGGATTTCTAGTTAAAACTTCGACAGTGTTCCTACTTTCTTCCATTCTGGGCCTATACAATTTCTTTCCTTTCAAAATAATAAATAAATAAATAAAAGAAAAGAAAAAAAGAAAATGGCTGCTGTAAGTTGATGATCTCTTTAAATTGCTTTTAAAAAATAAAGTAACGAAAATAGTTAGTTGTCTTGATTTAAAAGTTATTGATCTAAAAGTCTTGAAAGTCTTGATTTAAAAGTCTTGAAAGTTACAGCTCACAGATGACGAGAAGAACCCTAGCAGAAGTAGTGTGACGTAGATATGGGCTTACCCAATTCGCGCACGGAGGTTTCAAATGATACCACGGAATAGCACACACATAACTACCAGGAGTAGCAAACGACATCTAAGTATAGACCACACCTCAAAAACCGAAAATGGACTTGACCGTGTCGTTGACCTTTCCCCCTTTCCCCTGTTTTAGAGTTCTTCTCGTCATCTGAGAGCTGTACTAGACATTGTAAATTGTTATTGAAAAATGAAATAAAATTTGTAGCTTTGCACCCGACGGTTCTGCTCTTTACGCTAAAGAAGACGTAAGATGAATAAAATTGAATAATTTTAAAGTAATTTGTGGAATGAGAATGCGGGAGAACAGCGAGAAAATTCACGGTCACCATGTTGTCCACTACAAACTCTCACGGACTGAGATCAAATTATGGCCTATAACATAGCAAAGGTGGATGATGTACCACTGTTTACACTCCCGGCACCTTATTTAAGGTATTTGGAGGCTCAGTGGCTTCAAATAGCACCAGCCTCTACGCGCTGGGCGTCCTAATAACAACTAATACCGGTACTATTCGCCGATCTAGGCTCCCTCAGGCCTCTGCATTTTCCGGTGGTTAACAGGTTGACTACCAAGGTGATTTGAGGGTACTGGTCCCACGAGGCCAGTACAATTTCTGCTTACCTTGGGGTCGATTATGGATAGTTATCACAATATTATGTTTTTTCCTGAAAAGGTACCAATAGAAGCTGAGCGCCATATATGATGCTCATGGCCTTTGACAGCAATTTCTGAAAATGAGTATCATATATGATGCTCAAGAATTCTGGTTGAGCATCATCTTTGGTGCTTATGGCCCCACAGAGAAAAAAAGGTGAGCACCACATATGATGCTCACGGCAGTCAACCTGTTAATGAAACATATTTTTTTTTATTGTAAGCATACTTCAAGCGACTTGGCGTAACAGCTCATTTGAGGGTCTGAGTCGCTCCAACGCCATCTGTCAGCGACCAGCTGAACTACGTTCAGACTAGCGACGAACACGTAGTCACAAGCCGGGAGCTTTGTAGACCTACTGACGCCTCAGTTTGCCTCACGACGCTGGTTGGACGCTGAAAATTGGGAAGCACCGGCCGAGAATCGAACCCGAGACCACGCGGACGTGGATTCAACGCTCTAACCATAAGACTATAGTGTCCTCATAAGCATACTTACCAACTGAAAGTCTATTTAAAACATTAATAGATACAAAATAAATACATATCGATATAAAACATGAAATCTTTGAGTTTTACGTCCCACGGTTATGCCGGTTAGGCTAAAGGAGACGGTGATGAAGAGAGATGAGTGAAATGGTGGAATGAAGAAAGTGGGAGGAAACGGGAGAACCCCGAGAAAACCCACGAGCACGGTGTTTGTCCACCACAAAGTTCACTTGGCGGGGGCTAGGATCGAACCCGGGACTCCAGGCACTAGAGGTGAACGCTCTACCACTGAGCCACCGCGCCCCCCACACATATCGATATGTAGGTCTAGGTTGGACTGTTTTTAACGTGCGCATAAGGTTGTAGTGCTAACTTATAACCAGGCCGGTAGCAAGCCCAAAACTGTAGGGCCCGGTAGAAGTTAGGGGGAGGGGACGATCCAATTATATTATAGTTCACTTGCAAGCCTACCGTGAACATTTTAGGGGGGGGGGCAGTAAAAATTTAGAGGGGCGGCCCCTAGACCCTCCCTTATAACTCTGGTTTCTCGTATATTTTACATACATCCAGAGCCGGATTTAGATGTGATGAGGCCCTAAGCTATTGAACGTAATGATGCCCATTATATGTTCAACTTTCCTTTGTCCTACATGTCCATGAAGAACGTACAGTATGTGCAGAAATGAGCAAATTAGTGAAATTTTTGGGAGCAGGGTAGTAGCACAAGGGACCCCATTACTTAC
Organism: Thermobia domestica; assembly: GCF_964235325.1. Lineage (NCBI taxonomy): Eukaryota > Metazoa > Arthropoda > Insecta > Zygentoma > Lepismatidae > Thermobia > Thermobia domestica. Next base: position 307,568,311 of record NC_137457.1, read on the forward strand.
ATCATAGGAGCCTACACAATACAAAATATTGTTGATGTACGTAAGTTTTATAACTTATTATTTTTATCCTATAGTTTGGAAATGTACATACACCTTTTTCTGTAAATTTTTGGGGCCCCCAAAAGAGTGGGGCCCTAAGCTATAGCTTGTTTAGCTTATACGTAAATCCGGCACTGCAATACTTTAATTATACTTTAGCAATGCATTAATCTCTCTCGAGCACACGTTCTTTTCTGGTGCGCCTCTGAAAGCAAAGCAAAAACTTTTTTTTTCGTATTTACTGTAAATTGTTTATACGAAGATGTAAAAATAGATAAAGTTTATGTATTAGAGGAAACTCGTTTGTTTTTTTTTCTTTTTCTTCTAACTAAAAGCTTCCGTTTTAATGGGGATCTACTACTACTAAAAAAAAAAAAAAGTGACTCGTAATATGAACAAAGATACTGTAAGCGGAAATTAACTTGAAGTTTGACAGCTCACTGTTGCAGTTCTTTTATTTATTATAACTTCGTTCTTGCGGTTGAGGAGGTATATTGACTCAATATGGTAATAGACATTGTATTTTTTTGAATGACCGCTGCTTATTTTTTCAGTACCAGTTTGTTCTGTGGTAGAACTGGCAACATAGCGTGTGGAGTTCCCTCTTGTTTAGCCGCAGGGAGATGGAAGCTGTCTTGGCTTTCTTCACCCTACGGAGAATTGGTTTGTGTCGCGCGTATTCCCTCCTAGCGATAAGAAAAAAAAAATCTGTAGAAGTTCTTGTTAGATCTTTTTTTTGAACTACTGCTTTTTGGTTCACGTATACCCGAAAGCGATTAATGAACGGGGAGTGAAGTAGAAAACAGCGCGATGCCCAGTGCAACAGAAGTTTAAAGGGAGACACACAAGATGGCTCTGGAGTGCAAAAGAGAGAGAGAGAGAGAGAGAGAGAGAGAGATTTTGTAGCTGCGAGCCATTACTTCTCTCACCTTCCACAAAGTTCCTGTTTCTTTGCATAGTTGCCAACCCAAAGGAAAACAAAATAAATAAATACTTGTTGTAAGTATTATAATTTCATTCAAGAGCAGGGATACCCGCAGATTTCTTCTGCAACTCAGAGCTAAGCACTGACACACACATACAGTCGCGAAAAAAATATTTCAGTTTTACGTTCCACACTTATGCCGGCTAGTCTAAAGGACACGGTGATGGCGAGAAATGAAGGAAATGATTGGTTGAAGAAAGTGGAAGGAAACGGGAAAACTCCGAGAAAACCCACACACACGGTGTTTGTCCACCACAAAGTTTACTTGGCGCGAGCTGGAGTCGAACCAAAGATCCTATGCAGCAGAGGTGAACGCCATGGGCGCCCGAAGGTGGGACCCTGCACCCCTGGCTCATGAAAATGCATACGTAATATAGTGAACCACGTATATTAAATACCAGATGTATAGCAACCATGGAGATGGCCTCACCTAGAAAATTTTCTACGGGCGCTCCTGGTGAACGCTCTACCACTGAGCCACCGTGGCCCCACAAGTCGCGAACACATAATAATATTCCGTGTTAAAGAACGATTACTTATGTGCATTACGTAACTTTATTAACTATAGGAAATATACCTTATTGCCAGGGCCGCGCCGTGGGGGGGGGGGAGCGAGCGGGGCGAAAAATTCTGAAGAAAAAAGGAAAAAAGATAGGAAAAATATTGCTTTTAATATATGTATGGGGTGGCCGTCGCCCCGGACGCTGATTTTCCACGGCACGGCCCTGCTTATTGTTATATTATGTAATAACATTGCAATGTTCCTTTTTTCTTCTTTATCGAAAGGATAATGTCCTCTGTAATCTGACTCCACTAAACTTCTTTTATGTAAATCTCTTTCGATAGCACACTATAATGAAAGCTCGCATGGACGGGTTAATTCGTTTGTATGTTAAATTAGTGCTCGTTAATATATTATATAGGGCTAATTATATTTTGGCGTTAGATATTACAATTGTTACAATGTCGCACGGACGTCTTAACACTAGGATGTACCTCTCCAACTAACTTGTTGTCCCCATTGAACTCTTTTCACACTCAGTGTATCCAACTACAATATAATACCACTAATTCAATTTTTTCTATTTTTATGCATACAAAATAATTCAACTGTTTTTTACAAAATATTAAACACTACAACATTATGTTAAATGTATAGAGCGCAAGTAAGCAAATCTAGTTTGTTTTCATGTCTATTTCGAAGAACTGAACGGCCTTCGCAAATACAGAGGAGAACAGTTGCTTCACTCTGTGGGTAGCAGTGTTCAAGAGTACACTAAAATAATAAATAAATAAAATGTTGGTCATAAAATTGAACAATATAATTTCATTTTTCTCCAAAATTACAATAATTTAAACAGCTTACGCGATCGATTCAACCCTAAGGTGACCAGACCAACCATTTTAGCCGAGACAATCCCATTTTTGGACCGTTGTCCCGTTCTTTTTCTTATTCTCAAACGTGACGCTTAAATATTCGGTTTTTAAAGCAAAAAATGAACAAAGTGTCCCACAAGTGTTATTCACAATAGAAGTAATCAAAGCAAATTCAACACTGTTTCGTTAAAACGGCTGTGTATGGTTCTATTTTTGTTACCAACACTCGTTGGGAATTGTTAGGCTGTGCTTTGAACTTCTGAATGTTTTACTTGTGTATTTTGTAACTCCCTCCTTCCCGTTTTAGCATGTTCAGATTCTGATTACCTTAAATTAATCCCAATTCACACGTCTCCAAGAGGTGTTCTAAATTTAAATTACTTAAAGTTAACTCATTTTTCTACAGTATGATAACGTTTTTTTTAAATGTTTTTATTTAGTTTATTATTAGGGCTTGAAAAATCTTGCTTGCAAGTAGGCTAGTAGCCAGCCAAAAAATCTACTAGCCAGACCATTTTGCAGTTAGTGTTTATACAAATAAATAAAAATAACTTTGTGTCACAGTAAACATATTCATACATTTAAAAAATACATTTATTTATTGGTATCTCTTACAAATGAGAAACACTTGACATCTGCTATTTATTCCTGAATTCACGTTTTTGATTGATCGGACCTGACTTGCCAGTGGCGAGCAGGCGAGTAGCTTTTTCAAACCCTGTTTATTATTTACATATAATATATTTCCGAGGCAAAAACCATACAATCACACGGCCTAAGAATCCTGTTACGTATGATGGATAACGCCCCTTGGTCAAGGGCGCCGATTTCTCTGTAACTTTGGGGGGGAGGCATCAGAGGCAGAAGGCATATATTAGGATTTTAAGACCAATTGAATTCAAATTATGCAAATATGGTATATTCATAAATGAAATGCGGGGGCCCACATGAGCTTTCGGGGGGCGGCTCCCCAGGATCGGCGTCCTTGCCCTTGCTAATTACACTACCCGGGTAAATGGAGAGGGAAGAAAGCGGCTTAGAACCTTCATGTTAGGTACTATTCCGACATTTGCGTGGTGTGAATGAGGAAAACCCAGTAAAGTTTCACTCAGAATGGATGGCTTGAAGAGACTTTTACGCCGAGAGTCCGGAAATCGAACCCGGTACTGCTCGCAATAAAAGGAGAGCGTTAGCAGCGAATAAGGTACACGAGCCATGTGTAGTTGTTTCAGACAGTGTTGTACGCAAGGGAGTTTCAGGGTTTTTTAGTGCCTTGATGAAATTATCCATACGTCATTGGTTTTAAAACAACAGAGAAGGAAAAAGGACAAGTTGTTGAGTCCACAAAAGAAATTCTTATTCTTATGCACTGAATAGTTTCTAAACCGTCTTGTTTAAAAAAAAAAAAAAAAAAATACCTACCTTACTTTCATTAGACCATATTCTGGCATCCATACATAGGAAATTCCAATACTTTGTCTCTAAATAATCGTAAATTGGCCAAAGAGAATCCATATTTGTGTTATTTAATTTCAGCTGTAAAGGAGAATAGGTGAGATGAACGACCAGTTCTTTTTAACTAGATCTTACTATACATTTGCATTTTGTTGTGCTGTAGTGATTGTTTTATTTATTCAGTTGGCAATACTTTGTCCCACGTTCGTTGCAGCAGCAGAGGTTAGTGTCGTGGACTATATAGCGCTGGTCCATCCACAACAACACGATTCGGATTTTGTTATGTTTCGTGATCTTGAGGGCCTGAGCCGCTCCAACGCCACCTATAAATGACCGGCTGAACTTCGTCCCGCCCTCGGCGAGTACGTACGTAGTCAGCGCGCTGCGTCCCCCTATCGCTAACCGACGTATCGGGAGCTTTTCAGACGTAGCGACCGTCACGTCTTTTATTCATGTGACTCAAATTTGCTGGGTGGATGTCGAAAATTTGGGGAAGCACCGGCCGGGAATCGAATCCGGGACGACGCGACTATACTACGGTGTCCCCTGTCCTTGTTTAGTAATCGGGAGATCTCTGGTTCGAAACGTTAGCATTATCACTGATGTTTTTCCAGGGTTTTCCCTCAGTTCCTCATATCTCTGGGAGAACCCTTAGTTTTTGTTAGTCTGTCACCTCTGGGATGAAGAAGGGAAGAAACAGAAGAACCCTGAGAAAACCAACGTGCACGGTGTGTGTCCAGCAGAAAGCCCATTGAGCGTGAGCTGAGATTGAACCAAGGACCCCACACACCAGAGGTGAACGCTAGACCTCTGATCGATCCTTTAAATAAGGCACATCCTGGTTGACTTCCTTTCCTTTTCTATTAGCATTTGTTAATTATTATTAATTCGAGTGTAAACGGGCCTCTATTCGTAAGTCTGTTAAATAAATAAATATTCTCCTTATATGGTGTTAAAAAAAATAGTTAGCAACTCTGCCGCTCTCCTGGTCGCTTTGACGTATCTTCAGTCAAAAAATACGAGTGAAAAAAAAAAAAGACGCGCTGTCATCACCAAAAGTTGAACAAAAAATAAGACAGAGTTTTAAATAAGAAGGAAAGGCAAATGCTATGCATAGCTTCGAAAAAGGACTTTTAACTGGAAAGAAATATATTCAATGCATCAGAACAGCGGAAGTGGAATGCTTTTTAACCGTAGTTTGCTTGTGGGGCTTTACTGCTCTCCCCCTCTTCCTACTCAAACTCCGCCCAGCCAGCTTTCTCAACGAATACGATTTATAAAATGCAGTGTTGCCAAGCCGTGTTGTAAACGTTCTGTACATTTTAAAAATATACCGAGAGGAGAGGAACATGAAAAAAAAAAAAAAAAAAAAAAAAACGTAAAGGTGTGCTTATCCGCTCTCGTGTCGTGAGTGATGAATAGTATGGCTGAACTTGATTGCGTGTGCTTTGTCGGGGAATTGAGTCTGTAAATCTGAGACGGGTAAATAAAAGTGACGTTATAAAAATGCACGATTTTCGGTGTGACAATATGTATGACGTGTTTTCATTGACGGATTAAGACAAGAAAAAAAAAAGTTACGATTTTGTTTCAATGCAACATCCGATTTTAGTTTTGTGTTGACAGACAGGAAATTATATTGTGTGTTCCCGAGAATTCTATGAACGTTTTCTGGCAACATTTCAAACAACATTGAATTGTTGCATTACAATCATACAGCTCACAGAAATTGTTACTTTCGCGCGCTCTCTTTCAAGGATTTTAATGAATTTTGAAGGTCTGATTTAACACAACTAAGCTACTGGTGTCTGTGTGTATACTGTATTTGTTAATTCGTAATCTCACTGGATAGGAGGGAATGGACTGATAAATCGCTAAGAAATTTTTGCTTCTGACTCATTTCCCTCTTGGTGTGACGTCACGGAAATAATGTGTTTTTACGCTCGGCTGAAGACGTGCCGCTGGTTCTTCCATACGTATGTGTGAATGTGTTAGTGGAACGTCGTCGAGAGTTATTCTTGTGGTTTTTCTAATAACGCATGGAAAGTGTTATCTAAATACAAGAAAAGATTCATTATGTGCGTTTAAAAAAAAGTCATGAATTTTTAACGTGTGTGTGTTTGTGTACGTTTTGTTTATATGGCAGTGTTACAATCAGCTAGGTGTTTTATTTATTGTGTACATATATTTTTTATAATACAGTTTGTGTTTCTGTGGATAGTGTTTTTACGAAATAAGTCTGTTATAAATGTTATTTAGTATGACACGGAACCATTTGCCGCCGAAAGGGAACGGGGCGTTTGCCAGAAGATTATTAAAGGACAAACTATTCCCCAGGTAATGTAAACATTTTTTTATTATCCAAATATCTGAGTACCGGTTAAGTAATTTACATGAAAACTTAATTTACCTATTCGAGTTTAATTACGTTTTTGTTCGAAGGTAATGAAAGGCACATTTTTCGTTCTGGAACAGGAACAACATCAGCTGTATACTGTAATTTATTACAGGGACGAAGGTTACAGCAATTACTTGGCAGAAATGAGGGGCGCCTAATTGCATACCAAAATATACGTGTTTTTAGCACAATTTAAAAATTTGAAAAGTTAAAGAGTATACTTCAAGGTTACCGTATGACATATTTTGAAATACATGATATTTTGTTAAGAACGATGACATTTTCATTTTAAAAAAATTGCGTTAAAGAAGTTAGCCTTTGTGCCGCAGAGTAGATTCAGTATTTTCAGGCTGAAAAACGTGAAATTTTTGTTACTTACGAGGAAATTCATTGTCATTATCATAGAAAGTGTTTAAGAATTCCTAGGTAGTTTTTCTTTCAGAAACTATGTTCGGGGGGGGGGGGACTGCTGGTACTATTCTATTTATTATTATAGATGTATTATTTTGGTCTCCTGCGGGGGGGCAGTGTGCCCCTAAAAACACACCTGCAAGAAACACTGCTAGGTACACATCCACCTTAAGATCACTACAATTTTGCGTATAAATACTGCGTCCGGAATTATGCAATAAAAATAGCTTAAAAACACAAACCTGTGCTAGGTAAAAAAAATAAGAAAAAACACGAATGCTTTCTAACAGTCAGGGCAGGAGTGCAGCAGAGGGTCCCGAGGAATAGAGTGAGTGTGCATCCCTAGGGAGTAGGCACGTCAGCGATGGTGGGTATACACGTAAAGAAGACAAGGTTCTAGAACCCCTTCCCATTTAGCTGTAATAAAGACAGAAAATAGGGCTAACGTGCCTTGCGGGGCTCTAACCCGCCTTCACTCGCTGAACCTCGTTCGGCAATACTATGTGAATGAAATATTAGAACTTTGGTACAGAAATAAATAAATCAAGCTACTAATCTATATATGGGGACCTATATTCTAGAACCTTCCCCGTAAACAAGGATATAGCTTAAAAACCGTATGTTAGGAACTTTCTCTATTGACAACTTTGTGTCTTAAAAAAAAAAGTACCTTTCACAGCCGACTTTTGTCAATGACATTTTCACACCATCAACACCATGTTTGTATTTGAAAATGTAACTGTTTCTCTATTTCTTTATTTTTATGCCTTCCTACGTTAGCCACACTTTCTGCTCAAAATTCAATAATCTATGCTGCTCCGCATAACGTAATAACTGCTCTCTTCACCAACATAGGTTGTTACAAAATTCACTATCGAAATGTCACATGCAACTACTATCTTTGAATGCTGGGAATTTATTTTGTCATTACACCAGAGTGTCTAACGTCAGCATGCGTCCAGTCAAAATATTACCAACAACAACACATCTTTCAACGCTTAAAAATACCACATTACACTTCTTTTCTTAGCATAGTTTTCATGTAAAATAACAAATTCACGTATTCTTTCTAGTAAATCTCTACGTAGGCCTATCTTTCAAATTCTTAGACCTACTCTCCTGCAAAACTCAACAAATGATTTGGCCCATTTGAGAGCCCGAAAAGAAGGGCATGACAGGTTGAAAGAGGACGTCTAGAAAGCCTACATAGTGTCCTATTCGTCTTACGGCGACGTAAATGGTTCGACAGGGTTAGTCGGTGCAGATCAATTTTGGGTGTACGTAGAAAATGCGATGATTTTTCGATTCTAATACAGTATATACGTAATTGGAAATGATTAATAAATAGATCTATGTAAGAAATAAATTTTGTAGAAAGAATTACGTGTTGATTTACTTTAGGAATGCATAAATAAATTGAACACAGGCCTATTGGTTTGAATTTAGTTCTTTTGGATTAATTTTACAAAGCCCGCTCCAGTTGGTATACTCATTCAGAAAGGAGAAGTTACACTGTTAATTTTATGAAAATGAGTCAAAACTTTCCTAATCTCAAGCTTCCTGTTCCTACCCGTAGCGTACACCCTTATAAAGCTGTTTTACTTACCGACGCGCAGCTGGAGTGTGTGTGTGTGTGTGTGTGTGTGTATGTCAGCTACAAGGTTCTATAAGATAAAGTTAATACGTGATCTGAACCACTGTAGTGCCTGGTGTGTAGAGTCCCTAGTTCAATTCTGACTCGGGTTTTTGTCCTGCGCTTTGGTCAATGTACAGCCGACCTAACTATATATAGCATGGCCTGGTTCATTGCTCTGATTTCTTTGACAGTGTTGCCCTTTAAATCATGTTCGAAGGCGTTGATTATTTTCTATAGCAAGTCGTCGCAACTCATCTGGTAAAGAAAAATCTCAATCGTCTTTCTAAATATTACTAGATGTTACAGTAATTGTGAGGTCATGTTTTTCAAACAGTACGAAAATGATTGTATCACTGGTCACGAACTCATGGTTACTGAAACTGCAGAGAATGTTCAATACTTTAAAGTCTCATAAATTCCTCACCACTACATTTGATGTTCACACAGTGGCACATCATAACCCAGTTAGCCTCCGCCAAGTGAACTTTGTGGTGGACAAACACCGTGTGCGTGGGTTTCCTCGGTGGTCTTCCGTTTCCTCCCACATTCATTCCACCATTTCATTCATTACTCATCATCTCCGTCTCCTTTAGCCTCACCGGCATAACCGTGGGACGTAAAACAAAGATTTCGTTTCATTTTTTTCATAACCCAGTTGGACACCCTGTATATCTAGGTTGTCTGTGAAATCGGATTTTTTTTTTTTTTTTCACTGTTTCGTGGAAATTATTACTCAAAATCCATGTCAGGATAATATTTGTAACCTACTGTATGATTAGTACTGCGTTTTCATTACATTACTAACTCAAAGAGACCAATTTTTATTTGCGTTCTTAAAAGTGCTCTGATATATCTGTTGTTTCGTGCTTGTTGACGGATGTGGTTAAGCAATACTGTAATGCCCTTTACGCAAGTTAATGCCTTCCAGATCAAGGTCAGCGTTTCGAGGAAACGAAGAATATCTTTATGGTCTAAAATAATACATTTGTCTTCTTCCTCCGTGTCTGCATACGTTAGTAGAGTAATTCTGAAAAATCAAGTGTACAAGTATTCACATGCAATGTTGTTTTCCTTCTCTCTATTTTTCTTCATGTCATAGTTTTTTTTTTCTGTTTTTCATGAATTTTTGGAGCAGTAAAACACATTTTATGGATTTACAGCTTCATGTCCCAGTTTTTCCTGGTCTTCAGTGTTATGCCTCCCTTTAATTTTACATAATTGGTTAGATTATCATATTAAGAATAGTTCTTAATATATGATATTATTACAGAATAGCAGAAACGTAGTGAACTAGGCAAGACGATTTTGCATGTGATACCGTTATCACAACTTATGTCTGCTTTCAATTTGCTACTGTAGATAGATTTAGCATTTTTGGCGGGTTCTGTAAATAGCGGCATACCAAAAGCAGATAGGTGAATTGTAGTAAAGTTATCACATGCAAATTTGTGTTGTCTAGTTCACTACGTTTCTGCTTTTCGAATATTTTTATTTGTTTTAAAGATATTGCAGAAAAACTCAAATTAGCGGTAGTTTAATTTCGCTGTAGTGAAGACCCTTAACACTACTGCAGCAAAAATAGGACAGTTTGAAAGCAGTTTGGTCTTTTATATATTTACTAGCGTCAGTTAACCGTTTCGCAAATAAGTAATATGTTCCCTTAGTGTCACTGCAGCACACACTGATATCGGTCATTTTCTATCATTTTTATATCTCCCTCTTTCTTTCCAAGTTGCGGGGCTGAATTTGGATTTAAACGGCATTAGAAGTGTTACTGTTCATCTCAGCGATCCCGAAAACTATGGATCCGACACAAATATCGGTCATTTTAGATTGTTTTTATACAGTGAAACCTCTCTAAAGCGGACAGCCGTGGGGAATCAAAAGCTGTCCGCTATAGAGAGGTGTCCGCCTTAAAGAGGTTTCAATATTTGCTTATGTGAATTAGTGAACAAGGTAATATACAATTAGAAAAAAAATATTTTTGCATGAATCACATATTTAGACTATTAACGAATATTACCTGCATTATCCTCTGTCATCCGATACTCTATGTTCGAGGCACAACATGGAAATAACGTCTTATAGTTCTCTGCACTTTACACTTATCAATACTTCCTACGTTTTCAGTATGGCGGTTTAATTTGTGGGGTAATTGCAGTCCAGAAATGTCCTTTTTGAGACAATATACATACCTGAGAGCAAAAAATACTAAACTTGTCTTCTCCAAACGGCGGGCAACTGTCAAATCACTTTGTGTCTAAAACAGCTTGGGTGGGAGTGTTGTTAAACAGACACACTTCGTCTGTGTTGCTGACAGATAGTTGAGGGGGCAAAATGTGGTCACAATGCACCTTGGTGATACATGTATGAATTACTAAAAATGTATTTTTACTACACTTTTCAACTTATTTCTAGAGAAAGTGTCCGTAATACGGAGGTAAATAATATCTATAAAAGACAGAAAAGACTGTCCGTGTCCGTACTAGAAAGCGTCCGCTTTAGAAAGGTTTGCCAATATGTTTTTTTTTCCTATTACAGTGTTTGGGGATTACAAAATATGTCCGTTAAGGGAAGTGTCCGCTTTATAGAGGTGTCCGTTAGTAGAGGTTTCACTGTATATCTCCCCCTCCCCTAAGTTGCACTGTCAAAGTGAAATGGCGGAAAACTATCCTAGGCCCAAACCTCGTCTATGTTGAAAATTTGATTGACATCGGTCGGCTGGTTCAATAGTTATTAACTCACAAACATAGTCACTTTGATTTGTATTTATATACATTCTGTCCATGTGTCCATCCGGGAAAGACGATACAGTAGGAAGTCGAAAATCCGAACTAATTGGGACCATAGGTAGTTCGGATTTTCGAAAATAACCAAGAAAATGTCATTTAGGCTTAAATATGTTGTACGGTATGCTCTTTTATCGATACAGTAGCTATACAGTACATACACTAATTACAATACCGTACGTAAGGCTAACGTACTTACATTTAATGTTTCTGAAGAACGTGCTCGTACCCTTTAAATTACACTGTTCTTGGAACTCACACTTAAAACTTAACTCCTATAGGCTTAAGAAAACTAAAAATTATATATATATATATATATATATATATATATAATATAATATAATATAATATAATATGACAAACAATTACATATGAATGAGCTTTTGTAAAAACATTGACTTCATGAAATGCCGACGGACAACCCAATTGTTTGTTTATCGCTAGCGCTAAGACAAAGTGTAAAAAGCTTCAAGGGACGGCGTTGGGATTATTGGCGTCCTACTATATCTCAAGCAGGGTTGATATGTTTAAAACAAAATGTTTAAAACAAGTGTTTAAAACATGTTTAAAACGAGGGCTGTTGTTTTATTCAGTTTGTTTTAAACGTTTTAAACAAATTGTTTTAAACGTGTTTTTTTTTCGATGCTGGTTGGACATGTTTAAAACAACTAAAATATCAGATTGAAGAAGCTAATTTAATTTTCTAATAAACAACCCATCCTCCGCAGGGTTTGTGCATGGAGTAAATTACAAGCAGAGTTATATTCTTATTATAACAGCAATTACTGAACGAAATTCTGCACATCAGTGTGCTTATAACTAAACCAACAGAAGTTCAAGTGAAGTATTTGAACATTTCATGAGATATACATCATTGAAAAGCTTATAGACCACAAATTCCAACGAGATAATATGCGTGAAATTCCCGCCGTATTCGCAGAAAAAGAACAGACATAAAAATCATTAAAAATATGAAAATATTGACTTTGCGGGGCCCTGGCAACCCTTGCAGTTACCTGCGCTGACAAAATGATGCTAATGTGTAGGCCACATACTTGTGACAATAATATAAGAAATGGTAGCCATTGCTGCCATTGCGTAATGAATTCGTTTTATGTAGGAAACAGTGTTGGGTAAGTTACTTGGAAAAATGTAACGCGTTACAAGTTACTTTACTTTCTCTTAAAATGTAACGCGTTACTAACGCGTTACTTGCCTCAAAAAGTAACTGTTACTTTACTTCGAAAGTAACGCGTTACTAACGCGTTACTTTTAGGTCCGAAACTTTGAATATGTGAAAAAAAATCTTAATACTTCAGTTTTCCGTACTACTATTACTAACGCTATTATTATTATTATTATTATTATTATTATTATTATTATTATTATTATTATTGCAGGTTCTGAATCGATTTATGTAAATGCAAGGACAAATTTTTCCTTGACAGCTATATGAACATTTTAATGTAATGTAACATTGACTAAAATGCCATACTGCGTTACTCGTGAGGATAAGCACGAGTGAGTTCGAGCAAGTTTTCTTTGAAACTCGATTCGACTACCAACAGACATCTTTGAGCTCGACCCGAGAACTCGGCTTGAAAACTTTCCTCCAAATCGACTCGAATTCAGGTCGAGTTTCGAGTCGAGTCGAGCCAAATCTGGTGTATAGTTTCGAATACTCTCTCCAAGTATCTTACATAGACAATATAATTATTATCAATGGTACTACTACTACTACAACTTATTATTATTATTATTATTATTATTTTTATTATTATTATTATTATTATTATAACAACACTGTGTATAAACATGAAAGATACGCGATTTATATCTGAATACTACAAAAGTAGTTAATTGCCAACCTCGGTAGTCGTGAAGTCTAGGAGTCAAGGACATTGTTCACGAGCTTCTGAATTCGGGTTGAGGGTCTAGGTTGAGTATTCGGGCCGAGTATAATATGTTAAAAGTTATAAGGCACTGGACAGATATCTTCAAAACTGCTCGACCCGGGTTTAGAATTATCAACGACTCGAGCAGCTCGGCTCACAGCTCATTCACTATCAACCCAAACCGAGAAGTGAGCCGAGCCAACAGCTCACCCAACCGACTCGGCTAGAGCGCTCTGCTAAGTTGAACCAAACCGAGCAAATGGCTCATCCCAACCCTAAGCCAACGCGAGCCGATGGTTCACTCCAAGCTAGCCGGCTCGTGCCATCGGATCAGTTGTGCCGAACCGAGCTGAGCTTATTATAAAATATCTCTTGTGGTCTCGCTATCGAGACGAGACGAGATGAGAGCAGTGTCCCCTCTCGTGAGCAACACTAAAAGTATTCCATATTACTGCTTAGCTTACATTTCTCATGGCTTTCGCTTTCCAGTGGAATCAGGCCATGATTTCAAAACGAATTAAAACGAGCGAGCCATTTATCAAACTCGACTCGACTCGAAACCCGACGCCAAAAACAGTGAATCGACTCGGAACTTAACTCGAGAATATTACGTTTGACTCGACTCGAAACTCGACTTGGATTCGAGTCGAGTTTTAGCTTGACTTGTGCCCATCCTTATGCGTTAGAAAAAATGGTTGCTTATTATTATTCTGCTAAACTAATTATATAATAATAACAATGTCGCTATGTAAAATTAAAAACACTTGTTGTTCATTCTCTGAATGTATTGATTTGGAGCTGTCAAAATTTAAGACAAAATCTTCCAGGTGCTTGCAATCAGTACACGTGATTTTCCTGAGGCTGTCCTCATCTTCCAAAAACAGCAAGTCACACTATATTTTGTTATATAAAGAAACAAATCAAATCGTATCTATGAATGTATTTGCAAGCCTACCAACATAAAGTTCGTAAGGCGAAACGGGAAAATGCACATCGAGATTTCCCGTTCAGCCTTACATTAAGATGAAAAGTGATTACAGGTTTTACATGCAAATTTCATTGCTAGAGGTCATAAGGCGAAACGGGAAAAAGACGAAACGGGAAAAGGCGAACAGTGCAGGAATCATCGGTCACTGACATCGTTCATGTTCCATTGTTCCATTCTGAGAAATTCACTTATAGGAAAGAAACATTTGTTTCCGAAAAAAAAATATACATATATTGTAGTTACTCACCCGAAATGTAACGCGAAAAAAGTAACGCAAACTAGGTACGTTACTTAAAAATTTGTAACGCGTTACCGTTACAGTTACTTTTGAAGAAATGTAACGCGTTACTAGGAAACGTTACTTAAAAAGTAACGCGTTACAAGTAACGCGTTACTTGCGTTACGTTACTTCCCAAGACTGGTAGGAAATATTTAAAAAAAAAATATGCGTAGAAAAACATTCATTGAATTAGACATTCTCTCCCCTCCCCCACTATAGTACCACGTCCATATGCAAATCATTTTTGCTGCACACATCATGTATACGAACAAGAATTATGCTTCTAGACCACTTCAGTGAAATATATCTTGTGTTAAACGGGACCGTCCCGAAAATAAATGTAAATTAACCAAATTTTGACCCCCTCTTCCTCTATAAACAAGTACACATACAGGTTACTATCATGTAGGGGACTACTTCATTGCTTCACATACCAATTTTTATGGATGTACCACACAGAGGGGAGGAATACCCGCCAAAACCTGATGAAAAAAAATTGATAAAAAAAAAAACTTCATCCTCCCTCTCTCGGCCGTACATACGTACCCCGTATATACATAAAATGCAAGTGACGGAAAGCTTTATCTCTCAAAAATACTTTGGTACCAAATCACCTTTCTAGCTTAATTAAGGACTGAGCTATTGATGTTTGTTGTAAAAATAAATGTAATTTACGTCAAAAAACTGAAACTCCAAAAATTGGCTAACTTTGTCCCCTCCCTGCTCCCCATAATAAGCAAGAAGTACAAATCAGGGTTGGCAAAAACCATGGTTTTTATTGAAAAAACAAAAAACCGTTTTTTTGGTTTAAACCAGGTTCTTTTGGTTTAAATAATTTGCTCTATATATTCATATCATATATGGTCAGAAATAAGTTTGTTTCGCCTTGATGTTATTATGCAACTACCGGGTTATGCTGGAAGGGATCACATAAGCTTAATGCGGAATAAAGACTGCTTCTCGAGTTACATCCGAGAGAAATTGTCCTCCATTTGAACTCGGAACCAGGACTAATTGGCCACAAATGCGATACGTCTGCCGACTCACTCACGAAGGAATCTTGATAAAAAATACGTTGTACTGATCTTTACATGCTTCTTAATATAACTGTCAAGAGTCATTTGAGAAGGACAAAAAGATAAACAGTTGCACAAGTGAAACCATTATACAGAATTACATATGGACAATTTCAAAGTACTACGGAGTACAGAAGAACTAATTTAGTTCGAGTTAGTTAACAACAACTTTTATTGGTCCAAATTAAAGAAATACGACGACTTAATTTGCATATTAGTAAGAAAAGTGAATAAAGATACGAATTATTTGAGTCCACTTTGGCTCAGACTCATTTATACATAAATAAATACCAAAGAGACTTCTCATTTCACTAAATGTCTCTCGTGGGGCCTGACCCCCCTCCCCCCAAACACAAAAAATACGGCATTTCGATGTATTTTATCAATAGTAAACATTGAAACGAAACAATATTTAGAATTTTTCTTTGATTGCAATTAAATAAAAACAATAATAACAACTACAAAAAAATCACAAAACAAACATTTATAAACTTTGCTTATGCAGTATAATCTTTTTGAGTAATGAATGGGGAATTTAGGTCTGAATATAATACGAATAATATACGGGAGTGAAATGTGATAACCCACAAACGTGTCTTCATCAAGATTTTACAAACACTTACACTTTTAGGAACATTTTTCGTTTTTTGGTTTAAACCAGCCAACCCTGGTACAAATACACGATATTACCATGTAGTAACCTACTTCATTGCTTCATGTAACAATTTTTATGAATCTATCCCCCAAGAGGGGGAACGGCCCCCAAAAAACTGTTGAAAACAAAACAAAAAAACACGATATTTACCCTCCTCCCACATACATAAAATGCACACCAGGAAAGTTGCATCTTTGAGGAATAAATTAGTACCAAAACCATCTTCCAGCCTTAATTTGAGGTTTAAGACTGAGCCATTGAGGTTTAAAGCCCTGACACAGCAGTTGCGTCAATGGGAGTTTAAAGATGAAGAATGCAGACGACCAGTAGAACGTAACACAAAGAAACTAAACTACATATTCTGTGAACGGAGATCGGGAAAATCCCGATTTTTTCTCCGGAATTGAACATTTGGGCGGATCGAGATTAGGGAAGTTCCCGAAATTTGATCTAGCGGTTGAATATAGATGGCAAGCAGTACCTAAGAGTGTAAAAATGTAATTTATATGCTTATGTAGATTATTGTTTTAAACAAAATAAACGTTTTAAACATGTTTTTTTCTTGTTTAAAACAAAGTACTTTGTTTTAAACGTTAAAAACGTTTTAAACAAAAAAAACATGTTTTAAACATAAAAAACGTTTTTTATGATTTTTTTAAAAAAAACATGTTTTTTTTCAACCCTGATCTCAAGAACTAATTACGATAGGTCATCATCAATTTTGGCCAGGATTTAAAAGGGTCAAAAAATTAGGAATGGAATTCGTTGGAATGGTTCCTTGGCATTCAGACAGGGAATGCTTGAAATAATACATTTCCTGTTTTAACGTTGATCACTATAGAACAGGAGTTTCCTGCAGTCGATTAATGCTCCCAAGAATACATTTCATCTACATCCTTAAGTCTTTAGTAAATGCAGAAGTGATAGAAAAATCACAAACTTCCGATTTCAATATTGATCTACATATTGACCACAAACAATACGTAACAGCGAGAAGCGTTTTTTGTTTTTGTTTTTTAAAAGAGCGCTTGTCTCTGGTGCATGAGGTACCTGATTCGATCACCGATCAAGTAAGTTCGTGGTGGACAACATCGTGTCCGTGGGTTTTCCGGTTTTTTCGTTTCCTCCCACGTTCTCATTCCACCAATGTTTCCATCATCATTCTCTTGCCTTAACAGGTTAAGTGCCACGTGAGACCATGTTGGTCTTACATAAAATATTTCCTTAGGGCCACGTGGTGCCAGGTTGGTCTCTCACAACCTGTTGGAGCTTATGGCCCAAGGATGTTATAAAATAGAGGATCTACCCATACAACAAAATCGGGAAGCCATACGTCACAGCTTCGCCACACCTACTCTGCCCACTCTGCGCCACTAAGATCGCAGTGTTTCGAGCCAACAATCATGGCGGAAACGAGAGTAGCCAATCAGGAGTTGTTTTTTGGCTTCATTGAGTTCATATGATTTAGATACGTATGGGCAGATCCTCTATTTTATAACATCCTTGCTATGGCCTGTGGTGACTCACTGGTCTCACTATATACATTAAAATCTATTGCAGTGTAAATAGTAGTTAGTCTGGTAGTACGACAAACAGCTTTGTCCTATAGAATTGTGAGTCCAAAGTGGCAAAAATAGATCGTGGTTTCCACATCACGCAAAGGTCTATTACTTAAGATATTCAAAACTGAAGAGAGAGAGAGAATAATCATGTGGAGTAAAAGTACAACAAATTCGCGCAGAAGTTGCCGCTATACTAAACTCGTTCCGAGAAAAAAAATCCGGTGCTTGGTGGTGACATGTTAATCTCACGCGGCCGCAAAGCCTATTTCGGGCGTCGGTCTATCTGGGGCCGCGTAAGACTAATGTGTCATCACAAAATGGTATCAATATCACACACTACCGATATTATAAAATTTCCTAAAATGATTAAATTACTACCTAGAAGGACACAGAAATGAATTATATATATATATATATATATATATATATATATATATATATATATATATATATATATATATATATATATATATATATAATATTGGGGGGGGGCATAGGGGATGTTTTTGTTACCATATAAGTTGCACTAAGCCTGTTAATCATTCTCTATTAGTTTCTCGTGGAACATTGAACTAAGATTACACATCGTGCCTTGGAATCGAACCAGGAATTCTTCGCACCAACTTTTGCTGTGTACCTCCCTCCTTTCGTTACGTCATTACGTTTTTCTCTGTTAGTCTATTTATCTAATTGTCCGCGCACTCTAAAACCAGCTTCTTCGTCATGTATATATCGATTAGTGGAAAATGACTAATCAATAACATACAAAAGTGATTAAAGTGAATCATGCAACTCAAGATCAATAGTGAAAAAAAAAAAAAAAAAAGCAAATACTTTCGAACAGCTTAATCACAATTTATATCTTTTATTTATGTTTTCATTCTTTTTAATATTAAGAATGACTCATTCAAGGCTAAAGAGTTCCAGTATTTAGGGAGTGAACAGTATATGACAATACGCAAACCTTTTACGATAGAGAAAGTAAAGTTTACATAAAAAAACTACTAACAGAAATCAAAATATTATCCTTGGAGGTACAGTTAGGGTTATATCATGCTTAGGTTATGTTACAAAATTAGATTTCTGGGCTTTCGGCAACTATGGCCATGTTAGCCCGTCCTGTATGAGGGCTGTCGTCCCATTGGCGATAATATTACCTGGGAATAGGGGAGGAAGAAAGAAAGCATCCTGGGACCATTATGTCAGGTACCATCCCAACATTTGCCTGGTGTAAATAACGAAAGCCTTATTCAGAGTATCTGACCTATAAAGGCTTTTTAAATTTTTTGGACTGTATGTCCAGCTGTGAATGTCAATTAGCTGCTGTTACGCTTCAATTGAGAGTCATACTAACACCGAGAAATGGAAGCACTGGTACGGTACGCGTCAAGTGAACGTTCGTAGAACACTCATTCGCACGTGAATGACAGAACAACACTTTGTTCAACAGCTGTGTTTTGACTTCGACGCATCGCAAGCTGTGTGATTGCAATAATATGCACCGGTTTTGGTTAAAACAGCAAAGTTAAAAGGCATTTGTTTGTTCGTTCGTTATTTAGTGATCTTCGTTCTTAGTGAAAGGTTGGATGCAGTTTTCGAAAAAGAAAGCGTATTTTTAAAAATCTGAGTCCTATAGTTCATTGCAATCGTTTTCTATTTTAAAATTAGAATAAAAAAATAAGCACAATAAATTAGCATAGGGGTAAACCTGTGATCGAGCTTTCATCTCTGTGAGAAGATCAGAAGATCAGTAATCACACACAAAAAAATACCATGGTGTTTTATATTTGCAAATAATAATAATAATATCTATGAGTGTGCCGCGAGAATTCAAGTTACACCCGTAGTGTGCCGCAAGTTGAAAAAGGTTGGGAAACGCTGCTCTAGACAGTGTAGTCAAGTACGGCTTTTTATACATATTTTACGCTAAACGTCTTTTCCTTCTACGAGGGAAGGGTATACTATACTGTCAGATCGAATATGAATTATCCTTCTTTCGTGAGGGGAAACATATGGCACTGGAAAACGAACTGACGTTAACACGTAGCCTAATTCAGCTCTCAGTTTGCTGCTTATTGGCTAAATCCATTCCGTCCGGTCCAATCAATTATCTGTTCCGAGCGTGTGTGTGTGTGTGTTGATTCCATTCTGCAGTATTAGAATTTTTGATAAGAGCTTCTGTGCTGCAGCAATTTAACC
Organism: Thermobia domestica; assembly: GCF_964235325.1. Classification (NCBI taxonomy): domain Eukaryota; kingdom Metazoa; phylum Arthropoda; class Insecta; order Zygentoma; family Lepismatidae; genus Thermobia; species Thermobia domestica. The sequence goes on from NC_137457.1 coordinate 307,588,056, forward strand.
GCAATGCTTCGTGTGATCCGATCATCACGGAAATTCGTGCTTTGCGGTGTCTCATCGAGAAGTTTAAGGGAAAGGCAGGGAGCAGGATTGGCATTCGGATGGATGCATTATATGTTCTCTTAGGAAGCAGCCTGATAAAATGGTATCGGCATTTCGTAATTAAGGTTCTTGTGTTTTGAGAACTATAGGGTGTGCCAAAGTTTGAGACCGGTTAATTATATTTTTAATCTACAGCACGTGGGCTAGATTTTTTAAAAAGTTTATCAATTCACAATTGTGCACCGAGACTAAGGGAGACATGATGATGGTAAATGAATGAAATGGAATGAAAAATGTGAGAGGAAAGGCAACAACCTACGCACACGGTGTTTGCCAGCACAAAGCCCACTTGTTCACAATGAGCTCGAACCAGGGAGCGCTCTACCACTGAACGTTTTGGAAAGCCATGCTTAACATTCACTTCCTCTCCTATGGTTCGATAATGATAAATTCTAAACCTTTTCAAATTTCAGGTTATAACGAACGGTAACTAGTAGTTTGGTTGGTGAGGAATGTGTCATGTCATGTAAAAGAACGAAAAAAAAAAAAATCTTTTGTGGATAGAATGTTCTTAAGAATACAGTAGTTCAGGGCGCAAAATTTCAAAATCAGACTCACTCGTCAATCCAAAAATGAAGGTCGCCAGCATCTTCACGTACAAATGTGAGAGCCCCCCCCCCTCCCACATACACATACACGGCCTTTGGTTTGACAAAGAAAGAGATTGCATCAGGGCATAAAATTTCAAAACCAGTCAGTCAATAGATTGAGGATAATCAATTTTGAATTGGATAATTCACATATACAAGTTAAAAAAAAAAAAAAAATCTTACCTTAAGACTTCACTTTTATGTAACGCTCCCTCTCTCTCTCTCTGCACTGAAGTTCCAGTTGTCGATTTCAGTTTTCGGATCAAAGTCCTTAAGTGGAGGGCCACTGATGAAAATTTTGAGCAAACCATCCAGTGCGTCAGTCTTCAGTGAATTCCTGTAGGCAGTCTTAACTGTTGAGACTGCTGAAGCCTCTCTCACATGAAGAAGTACTCACAGGTAAAACTGCACAAAATGTGAAAATTGGAAGCAAATTTGGGAAACGCGTAATGAAGAAAACAAACGTTTATATTCTGCTAAGACAAGGTCCATTTTTTCACTGTATAAATCTGATTGCAAGTATTTAAAAATTAGTTTTATTCCTTCCACACGAAATTCAGGAATATTTCCTCAGTGACAATTGGGGAGTTTTTTCAAGTCAATATCGGAATAAAATGCTGCATATTACATTGTTTTATGTAAGAAGAAAACACTACTTAGATTTTCAACATCGTTTTTTCTTCAACTGCATGTTTCAGACTTAGGCCCTTATTGCATCAAACACCTCAATTGTTTTCGTGCGGAACAGAAACTGCGCAACTTTGTGAATTTAGGCAGAAACCATTTCTACTGAACACTGGTTGGTCGCCAGCTCTAAATTTCTCGTCGCCGGTGGCGGTCCGAGTAGTTACATCAATGTATGTTTGATATATTCGTCGACAAATATAAAATTTAAAAGGCCAATAAAAGATGTTTTAAAATAGTTAAATGGTTTTGTTATACGTATAATTAACAAATTCAGTAAAACCAACTTAGAGTAAACTGTAATCGTTTTAAGGTAAAATATCAAGCATTAATAAAGACTTATTGCCTTCATACCTGACATATTCATTTTTGCATTGGTACTGGCACTAAAGATTTCATCCCGACTTTGCTAGCAAAAGGGGTTAAGCTTGCTGCACTCGGAAGCTTGGGAGTCCGTGAATTCGAATGTCAGTCATTTACATTTTTTTTTTTTTTTTTTTTGCGCGCCTCCATTAGCCTTGCGCATTAGAAACGGGCCTAAAACCACTTCAAAACAAGAAGTTAAGGTTGACCAAATTTGGTAACATTCGAAAACTCTTGAATACTCGACGAATGAAGTTTCGTAATGGTTCGAAGATAACCGAAATGTCAATAGTATTGAAAGTTTGGATGAAGCTCGAAATTTCGATAACACTCCAAGCTTTGAGAATATCAGAAAATGTAAATTCGAAGTTTCGAGTATACCCGAAATTTCTGTAATAATTAAATTTTCAAAATTACCCCAAATTTTGATAATATTCAAACTTTCGATAATACTCGAAACTTCGGTAATATTCGAACTTTCGATAATACCCGAAACCTCGATAATTTCAAATACTTAAACAGTTTCGAGTAACCGATGACAACTCGATAAATTTTTATTTCCGAAGTTCGATAGGTCCTCTCAGTCTTACCGAACACACCTAATTGGGGCTCGCGAGTGTGAACAAACAACATCTATGTCGTGTACTGACAAAACAGAGGCGAAATCAAGAGGTTTTACTGTATAATGGTAGAATCATGGTGCAGAGGAAATACCTAGAATGGATCACGTACGAATTAGGAAAGTTGGTCAAGATTGCATGCATATCATTTCCAACAAAAATCCAGCTACTTTCCTTTGCATTTCATTTAAAGATACAACAAAAAGATGATTTCTCAAAATAACTTTGTTGGCAAAGATGTGTCAGAGCCTTCTTTCTTCGTAAAATATTTTATGACTAGAAATAACTCAATTTATATTGTTATAGGTATGCGTGTACGGAGTTTTATACTCATAAATATGTCGTTACGTAATGTTCTAAAAATGAGAAGCTTTTATGTGAATGCCATTAAAAACAAGTGAAAGTAGACAGTGAAATGTGCTGATGGAATGCACTGATACATCACTTCCACATTTAACGTTGATTTTTTTTTTTTTTCATTTTGTTTGCTATTATTATTTTTATTTTTATCTTGCGTGACTCACATGGCGCAGACACAGTTGCAATATGTAGATAACGTAGTACCTATTTGTACGTACAAATAAGCATTTGCTCATGCATATATATATGCATAAAAAGAAGGCACACCATTCATTGACTGGTTTCATTGCTGGATTAAAGCATAGTTATTTGATTCTTGGTAGTAATGTTGAAACACAATCAAAATTTATCGTTCATTGTGTAGTGCAGAACAAAAGAATCAAGTTAAAAGGTATGGGCTTGTGCACAATAGATAGATAGATCTACTGTCCCTGTTAACAAAGAAGACATCTCAGTTATTTTTGTAGGTCAAAATAGTGGCGGCATACATGAATGGAAAGTGGGGAACTGTGGAAGATAGATAGAACGAGAGTTCATAAGCCCATTTGTGGCGTATGATAATTCGATCAATGTATATTTTCTTCCCTGTTTTGGAATACTTTTGGTACCCTTTTAATACATACAGGTTGTGAAATAAATGCCGGAAGGTCATTATTCAACCTACATCTACACCATTATTTCTATAGGCCTAAAGCAAGGTGACCAGAACTTTTACTTTTAAAAACGGGACGCATACGAATCGGCGACGGGGAGGTGACTTCTACATAGCATTTTGGGACTCAGCAGTGTTTTCAATTTACAAAATACACAAGTAAGAATGATAACACAGCGTTTCTAACTTAAGTACTACCCAAAAATACTTTTAACTACTTCAACACTCAGAATTCCCACTCAATTCCCACTTGAACCACAGAACACTCAATTCTCATTTGAATATTTAGAAATTCTAGGCACGGCTGAACCTTCTCAATGAGTGTTGGTACGGAAGAGTGTAGAATTAGCATTGACAATTTATATTTTGAATAATAATTACGGGACACCTGGGTCATGTTTGCTTAAGAACGGGACATTTAAGCGTCCCGTTTGGGAATAAGAAAAAAAACGGGACAACGGTTGAAAATAAGGGACTGTCCCGGCTAGAACGGGACGTCTGGTCACCTTGGCCTAAAGTGACCCCCTTTTCAGCGAACTTAAAAAGTTCGTTACTGAATTCTCTATGTATGTATATGTGTGTGTGTGTGTGTGTGTGTGTGTGTCTGTTAATTGCGAATTTTTGAATTTTGAGCCGTCCGTTCGATATAGCATCAAAAAACCATCTAAAAAAAATTTGAGAATTTTCACGTCACTTTTACCGTTCCCGAGATATTGTCCCCCCCCCCCAAAAAAAAAATTCGAATTTGGGAGATTTAAAAAGCCATACCTCGGGAAACGTGAGTCATAGAGAGGTCATATAGGTGTTGATCAATACCTAACATAAGAGGATGGTAAACATTTTGGTACCAAATAGTTACCGGTGGCCACGGGTCAAGTGGCGACCGTTTCCCAGATATTGCCCCCAAAAATTTGGATTTCGGGAGATTTAAGAAGTCATATCTCGGGAACTGTAGGTCATAGAGAGAGAATATTTTGCGAATTTTTCAATTTTGAGCCCTCCATTTTGAGCATGTCTTCGTAAAACAACATATCATAGATTGTTTTAACAGAACTCTCAAACAAAACATATATATGGCCATATTACAAGAATTGTATAATGACTATAATAATAATAATAATAATAATAATAATAAGGTACATAGGACAATTGGTATAAAGCCCCTAAAAGTTAATAAGAAAAAAATAATTCTTTTAAATTTCGTTATGACAATGCTATTGGAGCATTCTCAACTGGTTTAGTATGCAAACCTGGGAGCCAGAAAGGCTTACAGGAATTTTTCAGGGAAAACAAGACCGATATACAAGCGAAATGGCGAATGTACACATCATGTTACACATGTTGTTCCATGTAAAACAGTTACTGCTATTAACGCACATTGCATAACTAAATATGTTAAATACTGTACTGGATGCGTAAGAAAATCTAATATGTTTTGACGTGTATTTCGAAGAATATAATAGTTTCCAAAAATATGAGGGAGTTAAAGTCTCTTTATCCACTGCAGGTGCCCATCTATGCTGGGAGCCAGGGCCGGCTCTATCATATGTACAACACGTGCATTTGTACGGGGCGGCAAAATTTGTCATAAGTATATTATTAAAAATAAATATTTCTTGTTGGAAACAGACTTTATGATTATGGTAGTTAAATTTACTAAGTTGACCTTCTATTTGAATACTACATTCATAAATTATGTTCAGGCCACATGAACAATGCTAAAGCAAATGGTCAAACAAATCCCAGGATTAATTGCTTGATTGTTGTCAAACTCAATTCTCGAACAGTATCGAATGCTTGTTCCATTTAGTTAGTTATCACAGTTTTGATATGAAAACAAGTTTTGTCTTTGTCACAAACAAGTTCCTTATCATTGAAGGTGGAAACAAGTTTTTTTATTTTTTTTAAACAGATATAGAAATAAAATCAAAGAATAAAGATAAAAGAGCTACTTGCACAGGAATTGCAAACTGATATATTGAGATTGAAGCTCAATATTGAATTCTATAAAAAGAATGACCATCTTTCCTCTGCTGATGTGTTTGCTGCTGCTTTCACTAACATAATAGATTATTATTTAAATAATAAAAAAACAGGCACAATGAGATTGTGTTTGTAGTGTTTAGGCCTTTCTGAGTGCGAGTGTACTTTCCCTCCCCTTCGTTATTCATGATCGAGTAGCATACTGAAAATCGAGGGTTTTAAGATTTGTTCTTTCTGGAGAGAGGGGGGAGGCAGCAAATTATACTATTGCACGGGGCCTCAAATTGCTTAAGAGCTGGCCCTGCTGGGAGCCCTAATCGCTCACAGTGTTTTCTCCATTTAATATGTACATTAAAATTTTATTCATACGTTTGAACTCCAATCAACATCATTAAAAAATAAATAAAAATATAATAATAATTATGATGGGTGGATGAAGGTTCCCCATTGAGCGTAGTTGAAAATCAACCACTTAACGGCGGTAACTAAAAGTCTGCCCCTCGCACTTCCACTATATACTGTATTACTACGTATGCACAATTCTTTTTTATTCTTATTTGTTTAAAGTAATTATATATCGTTTTGTATATTTTTTTTTCTTTGGGGGAAAATGGAATTTTTGCCGCTAGAATTTACGCGTTTTTATTCTTGACCGACCATGCTTTGCGTGTTGTTTACCTACACGATCGCTCTTTGCATGTAACGTGGACTCTCTCAAGAACATTTATTTTTTCCTTCCCTCAGAACAAATATTTTTGTCTACCCTGTGGGTAGCACGTACGCAGAATTGTGACTTCTTTCTCTCTTTTCAACTTTTAACTAAAATACATTTCTTACTTCACATTTCGGAGAGAATTTTTACGTAATTAGTGTCACGCAAATGTTCTTTTTTTCTCTTCCTTCTCTAGGGTTGCAGGTAGATTACGTGTCTTGTTAACATTCTTTTAATTACTAAATACCATTTGCGTCCCATGTTTGTTACATGCACCGGCGTCAACTTCGAGAACATTTTTCATAACTTACTCTAATTTAATTTGCACCGGTGGGGCGTGACCCTAAAAGACGCGGTTCCTATAAAACAGCCTCAGAGTAAATGGAAGTTACATAAATTTAACTACATAGCAGCCATTTTGGTTGGATCTGGAAAATTGCTTAGGTCATTTCGATTGGCTGATCGTCTGTTTCGGTGTTCATCATCGGTCATTCGATTCTCGATTAGAAAATGGACTGTCATTCTTTATATAACTTCCATAAGGCGAAAGAAGAATTAATTTTCACGAATGAGATCTGCCATGAACCTGTAAAATGCATATTTTGCTTCTGGCGGGGTGCGCCAGTACATTTGATTTATATATATATATATATATATATATATATATATATATATATATATATATATATATATATATATGCGTTTAGGCATCTATGGTGTGAATGAAGAATTGCCCTGAGAATTCTTAAGTGTCTGCTCTTGCTGAATCCTTTTCTTTCAACCTTCAGAAAATGAATGCAAACCTCTTGCACTTTCTTTCTTTTAAGCCCCAAACGAAAACATTACGGCAGAAAAAGTTTCGGAATCTTGCTATTTTCACTGCTAGCTTCTCACTTTAGATACTGTACATTTACAACAAGGTGAGGGGGATGCATCCGGAGGTTATTATATTAAAAACCCATCCCAGAGTTTGGAGCTCTTAAAAGTAGCTCTAAGTAGCAGCATTACAACCCCCCCCCCCAAGAAGTCCGTCCTGGATCCGCCCCTGTAAACATGTAGGTCTATAATTTTATTGAGAAAGTGTACTATTATATGTTGAATTAGGAAGTTTTTTTGGGGAAGGGGTCCAGACCCGATGAACTCTCTCATGGGTGTGCCTCTTCTTGGGAGTCCGGTCGCCCTCCCTGTGGACCCGCCAGTGGACAACGTTCATTAATCATTCGTTCATATCTATCAATCGTCTCTTTTAACTTCAGTGCATAACAGTAGAATGAAGAACTGAGAAACACCAGAAACTTATTTTTTTTTTAATTATGCAAAAGATCGCACATTAAAACTTTCTGAAGATAGGATTATAAATGAAAGTGCGTTCTCTCTGCGTATATTTGATTGCATAAAAGCTATGTGGATAAATTTGTTAATTACAACAGATTACAAAACGATATTTCATTACGTTCTGTGTAGATGTCGGCGAAGACATTTTTTTTTCTTTTATGAGTTAATTAATATATTACACGTGGGAATGTTTCCTAATTAATGTTGTGAAGAAGTATTTTTGTTGACACGGAGCTTATTACGGTAGAAAGTTGAAGTTATCGTGGGAATTTGTCTACGTGGTAACTTCCATAATTGTTTTGTATCATTTGCGGAAGGACATCTGCATTTCCGCAATTTTATATAAGTAGCCTAGTTCTTGAAAGTTCTTGGAAACACTTTTTTTTCTTCTTCTCTCAGTTTGGAGTGCCTATAGGGGAGAATAATGTATGATATTGTGAAAAATGTCGAATTCAAGTATTTAACGGAATTACTTTCATGGCTTCTACATAACCTGTAAAGAGATTTTTGGATGATTGTCTTTTATTGATTTTTCATGAAAAAATGATTTTATTTTTCAGTTATCATCACACGATCATCGATTTTTCCTAAAAATGGATTTATTTTTGAGTTTAACCCCCACTATTATAGACCAAGGGTAAGAGAGACGATGATGATTGATAATGAATGAATTGGAGTAAAGAAAGTGGGAGGAAAGGGAAGATTCCCGAGAAAACCGACGCACAGTGTGTTTATCCGTCATAAAGCGCACTTGGACCTAGCTGGGACCGAATCAGGGACTCCACTCATCAGAGGTGAACGCTGTACAACTCAACCACCGTGACTCCGAAAATTCAAGAACCGTATGTGATATATCGTACCGAATTCATTTGATCAAAATCAAACTTGGCATAATAGTAGACTTGGACAAGCTTGCCTACGCATATGAAGAACGTGTTGTGGTGTGCGAACTTCTAGTTCCTGAGTTATCAACTATTAAATGTTGGGTGTGGACTTAATAATTTTAATGATTTACTCTAAAAACTGACGAACAAAAACTTGTTTCCCATAGTTTGAAAACTTGTTCCTAAGTTTTTTTTTTTTTTTTAATTTTTCTACCCCCAATATAATATAGTGTACTGGATTATGAAAATAATTTTTCTGTTTTGTCGAAGGTTACTTGAAGGATTTTGTGTCATTAATACATTATTGCATTAACAACACTGTATAATATCTCTATATAAAAGAAGTCTTGCCTGGCTGATGAACACTTAGGCCATGTACGTAGCTTAAGCTAAACAACTTTAAATTTGGACATTACATAGAATTTGCGACGGAAAGTACCACGTAAGGTTCAGAAGGAAGAACGCAAAACATTGCCAGCAATAATATTTGCAGCATCTACTGGTATAAGTCTTTTATCTAGGAAAAATCTGAGGGCACGGTGGCTCAGTGGTAGAGCCTTCACCTCTAGTGCGTGAGGTCCCAGGTTCGATCCCAGCTCGTGCCAAGTGGTGGACAAGCACCGTGTGCATGGGTTTTCTCGGAGTCCTCCCGTTTCCTCCCATTGCATTCGTTTCTCATCATCATCATCATCTTAAGCCTAGCTGTCATAACCATGGGACGTAAAACCGTACGATTTCATTTCATTTTCTAGGTAAAATGTAGTAGTTTGTTCTTAAGGATAAATTCTTTTGGTAAGAATTTTCTCAAAAAAAAAAAAAAAAATCAGGCGATTTTTGTTCACATTTCATAAATGATTCGATAATTAAGCGGCGTGACAAACATCTTGGCATTTGAAGGCGGCGCTTCCAAGTTCCCTTTAAATGCTGCTAGCAAATGAGAGGCCTGCGGTATTGCCACGTTTATTTTGTACACATTCACTTCAGTCTGTTCCCTGCCACCTGACCGTGCTGTAGTTTATCTGTTTAGCCAAGTCTTAGCTGCACCCCTTTACCACTTGGCAACGTCGCATCAGAGCTTGCGTTTTATTCGTTTAGCTGAAATGCCAAGATGTTTGTCACAGGCTTTAGTTTAATATTAATTTAAGAAATTGGAGCGAGAAAGATTAGTGAAGTTGCCTTTACCTTTTGTTTTTTTCTAGGATACCAGCGACGTACACAAGGGAGGGGACCATCGGGTCCGGACCTTCCCCAAAAAATCCAACTCAACATATATTTCTTGCACTTTCTCAATAAAACTTTACTTGCTTAACGGAAATGATTAATGTAACATGAAAATTTGATCTTACATTTTATCCGTACTCTTTCTGAAAACATAGGTGGAAGTATTTTGCAATTACTTAACATATTTTCGGGTATAGAATAATACCCAATCAATACTAAATAGACATAATGGCTTATAGTATTGGTCCCACCCACTTTCAAAGTTTGGACCTCTCCCAATAAAAATTTCTGGGTGCACGCCTGTAGGACACGTGTTATGATTCTTTTTTTACTATGGACATTTTAATTATTTTTGACTCAGACCTGGAGACAATAATGGTCTATATACTGTGATGATGTGAGTGTTCAGTGGCGGCGATTGGACGTTAAAAGTAGGGGGGCAAGACCTGATCTGAATATTTGTATATCAATGTTAGTTTTCCTGGTTATTTCTAACACTTCCACGAAAGGATGTATAACTAATAGGATACTATATTTTTCAGTTAAAATACTGTATACATTAAGTAAATTGACAAGAGCAACACAAGTAGACCTAAGTACTAGCCCTTTGTACTCTTAAACAACGAAAGTGTAAGAAGAGATTTGATTTCTTGTTTATGCACATCTTGAAATTGTGCCTGGAAAATTGTGAGATCAAATTATTTAATAACAAATTTCTAAAACAAATAAATAGAAGGGGTAATATTAATCATAGTAATGAATAGTGAGGCTTGTTTTGTAGAAGTTATATTGAAACGGGATTAATTAACAACTTATATTTTTAATTCCACACTTGCCATAAAATGTATGTTATTACTCTTAGAAAATGAAAGACAGTAAATACTACAAGCACATGCTGCCACATTTAAAAAATATGCAATTGCAATAATAATTGCTTTGAATTACAATTAAAACGTAGTTGTAGCTTTCTTAACTCCACAGGAAGACAAATAACCAATACGTCCAGACGCAACGTCGACTATTATATGGTACATTTTTTTTAATGAACCAGTAATACATTCAAAAACTTTACATTTCCAAATGAAACTGTATACATTAAGTGGCGACTTAAAAAAGTGGGGGTCAACTACCCCCTCTTTCCCCCCCCAATCGCCGCCCCTGGCGTTCAGTAAAATGTATCGTCATGGTAAAACATTGGGAAGCTATCATCTAGTATAGCAACCGGATTACGTATACCTCTCTACTAGGAATTGAAACCAGCAATTACATTTCCGGTACCGGTAACATTTAAGAAAAACAACAGAATTTTCATTCTTTTTAGTGACTTTTTCTTTAGAACCAAAAAAAAAAAAAAAACTCTTACAAATAATGTTTGAGCAGAGGAATACCGCAAATATACTGTAAAACAATCAAACAAAATCAAAGAGAAAATAAAGATAAAAAGTTAACGGATTTTTTTTTTTTTTTTTTTTCGTGTTCGTTTCATTCATATATGTACAGTACGTCGAGCCGACTGTGATATGTGTGTAATCACAAGTTCGTAGCGAAATTGGCTTAGCGTAACCTTCCGAGTAGTGGTTGGCCTTCTATATGTATCGTTCGTGGCCTCGTTTTCAATGTTGTTTCATAGAGCGTGTAAAAAAATATATCTTTCGCATCAATGGCCTTTCATACCTAGTGAAGGCCATACAACCTTTTATGAATGAATGACACACATGGAAGACACATACACAGAACGGGTCATTGAAACATATATATATATATATATATATATATATATATATATATAGGGCGTTTCAAAACAACACCGTTAATGTTTGAGAGGTGATTCCTGATACCAAATTAAAAAATATAAAATAATCTTTAAAGATCCATAGCTCCAATGCTATGGAACCTACCGTACTTAGGTCAAGACTTCACTTAGGGACTAGTATGTACCTTATCCAAATATTCATGTTTCAGAATCTTGCGGTACTTCCACGATCATTTTTATAGAGGTAGTTGATGAGTACTTGAAATTATATGCCCGTAGCCAACTCCCTCTATGAAAATTGTTGCGTGAGTACCATAGGATTCTAAAATATGTATTTTTGGATAGCGCACATACTAGTTCCTAAGAGAAGTCTTGACCCAGATAGGTAAGTCCCATAGTATTGGAACTGTGGATCTTTAAAGTTCATTTTTCATGTTTTCGGCAGCCTATAACTCCGAAAGGAAGCATTTGTTCACCCAGGTTGGTCTATACTTTTCGTCTTATCTTGGTGTCAGGAATCACCTCCCAAACGTTGTCGGTACTGTTTTGAAACACCTGGTAAACAAATACATATTATCCTCCTCTTAAAAAAATTTTTTTTTTTCGTTACTACGTCGTAGTTACATCCATCTTTTTCACTTTCATTCGGTACCCCTCATGTATTTCTCTCGCGACACCCCGATTGAGAAACCGTGATCTTCTGTATACCCACCCAAAATTCTAGCATAATATCACTGTTAAGTGCACATTCAATTTGCTAGTGTTCTAATGAAAGTTTGGCTAATGAAAAGCTTGATGAGTGTATATATTTCAGTATCTGTTTTGTCTTCAATAGTTGGCGTTATTATAGTACAGATAAATTTTTAGGTTTACAAATATACTTTTTCTTCGTTTTCTAATGATAATCTAAATGATAATAGTCCCATAGCAACTTATTAGCTGTTGTTATCTCTGGCTTTCCAAACCAGAGTACTCTACCCCTTAATTGAAGGAGTTCCTCGGTAGCTTCTTAGTGCTGCTTAACATTCAGAATTATTTTCTTCTTGCTGGGGAGCTTCCTCGTAGCTAAGTGGTTAGCGTACGCGCCTTAAGCTTGGGAGACCCGGGTTCGATTCCCAGTGGGAGCTCTGGTGGTTTGGATTCCACGTTTAATTGTAGGTTCACGACGTATATAGCCTCGCTGCTGAAAGGGACTCTAAACTAAAATTCAAATAAAATCATTATCCGGGAGTTGAATCTAGCATCACCAAAGCAGTGTTGATTTCAAGGGGTGATCTTCCCCGGATGTAAATCTCTTATCCTGGTCATAAGGGTTACCAGTTTTTTTTTTTTCAGTACTACTTTAACTCTCTTGTATTGAAATATCACCTACAGGAAAAAAGGTCTGAAATTATCACTACACCAAAGGCGGACGCGCTAACTCTTTTGCTGCCCGGGCAGCAAATTACTACCTCCTTTTTTAGTGATCACAAAATTGCTAGAATACCGGTATGTGTTTCAAATGTTTGTGGTTAGTGTGAATTTGCAAATCTCTGTGTGGGGTATAACGGTCTCTGAAGTACTGCAGATCTTTTATACAATAAGATATAATAAGTATTTCCCATTAATTGTTGTTGGTACTTCTTTTTGTTTTATCAACACAGTTATTGGCACACTTTCTTTCACATTTGGAGCCACTGAGTGAATTCGAAGTATTTGGAAAATGTTTTCAGACAAAGGGAAGTTGGGGGAAAGGGTGTTGAGACGATCTATTGAAGATCATTATCTTTTGAAGACTACAGTCCATAATTGCAACGGTCCATTGCCTATTGAAGCTAATAGCTTATATTGTATACGTTGAGAGAATGGCACAGTTTTTCTGTGGATCGATGTCAACTCTGGCCAGACTAGAATGGCGCCTCTCTCTCTCTGTTTCTGATGGGCACGTAGTAATATGAACATCTTTTGTGATCTCAGTTAATTTAGGAATGAGGCCAATCGTTGGTGAAACGCCAAGCGAAACGAAGTTAAATGCTTATTGGCATTCTTCATCCTAGGTAGGTACTCCGTCATTGTTAGCGGGTCATTGAGATTTTCGTGTGCCACGGCCCTCTTACTGTGGCCCAATGGTGCAGTGCTCATCTCTGGTGTAACAGGTTTCTCTTTCGAACCCGAACCGTGTGAACTCATTGTGTACAACATGGTGTCCCTGTGTTGTTTCATTAAACACTTGTGTCCTTTAAGGCCTAAAGGACATGTGGCCCCGCATGGCGTAATCGCTAACGCTCTTGTCTTTCCTTCCCCAATTATTTCCCCCCTCGGGTTTGACAAAAAGTGCTTTATAATCAGTTGTAGCTATAGTTATGTACTAAAAATAAATAAACGTGAAACTCTTTATATCGGTGGGCAATCTTGTCTCTCCTGCTCCTGGCAAAATCTGAAATAACACTGTGGAGTCCATAGATGGCCATTTTGCACTGAATTCGCTCGCGCTCACTTCTCTCAACTGGGCTTGCGCTCATTTATTTCATTGGGACTTGGGCTCGCGCTGAATTATTGAGCTCGAGCCCGGTTGAGTGTGGGTGACGAGGACAACTGTGCTATAGACTATTAGGGTATCACCATAAGGTAAAGGTTGGGAAGTACTGTTCTTAGAGAATGAAAATGGAAAAGACCAGTTTTGACATATATTTTAACTATTATTCCTTTTATGCATTGTAACATATTAAAAGAGGTGAGGTGAGGTGATTTTAGTTTAGCGTCCCTTTTCAGCAGCGAGGCTATATGAGACGTGGACCTACTGATTAACGTGGAATCCGAACCACATGAGCTCCCGCCGGGAATCGAACCCGGGTCTCCCACGCCAAAGGCGCGTACGCTAACCGCTTAGCCACGAGGGAGCTCTGTAACATATTAAAAGAAGTATTATGTCAGAGATGGTAATGGATAGTAAAAAAAAAAATGCTGTGTTCATTTAACACAATGGCTTTTTATCATCAGACTTATTCTAAATTTTGATGTATGCACGATTCTACTTCAACTCCACCGGATTTTGGAGTAAATTGTTAAAATGGTAGTGCCTCAATAAACTACGTGACATCAGGAGGTACTCAGGGGATGGGTCCTAAGTGTTCGCCCCCCGAAATCCTGACTTTCTGTAAATTTAGCCTTAATTTTAAGATTGATTTTTACCAATTTTAATATGATTTATCTTCATACTGATTTTGGATCCCCTGAAATAATTTACCTGTACTCCATGCCTGATATTATGACTTGTATTATAGAGTGGTTTTAGTAACACACTGGTGCTGTTTTGTATGCAGACGGCAAACAACTAATAGTAAGTTGACAAAAACCCTTTTTTCTTATTAAGCGGATATGACAATTGTGACAGATAATTAAATGTGGCATAAACAAGAAACGAAATGTGATCAGCGAGAAAGAGGAACATACTGTACTTTAATGTTGCGATTTGACAACTATGCTTCCTAAATAATAATAATAATAATAATAATAATAATAATTAAAAACAATAATCAAATGCGGTGTTAAATGTTTGGTGTAATCCTATTTTAAAGAGTCTTTATGAGTTTACATACGCCGAGAACAAGTATGGCAGCACTTCTGCTCATCTAAAGTTTATCATAAGTTTTGCTCACATAAGAATCTCACTGTCAGTTACTTAGATTTTTATGGTCTCTCTGAAAGATAATCTGCACGCGAAATGCCACAGCATAACTGTATGGGATTTTGAGGAAGCTGTGATACCTTAGCGAAGTTATTATCCTTAACCAATGAAAGATTTGGATGATCATTGGCGAATAATAAAGACCAGTATTAGCACCTCAATCTCTGTGTTCACCATGCTACGAACGAATAGATTAGGTGTTACCAACATCATAGGATATATATATAGTGAAAGAATATCGTGGCGCAATTTTGGTTTCCGCATTTCTTTGTTCGTTTACTTAGTTCACTAACACCACGGCGGTGTTATTTTCACACTACATTCAACATCGTCCGGCTTTGTGAAATACCGGTAACATCAGGTATGTTAACCGCAACACCGCACCCTTGGTTATGAAATAGCAGGATAAAATGGTAGTCATGATGGAATCACTGGCCTGTATTAACCGCAACACTGCACCCTTGATCATGAAATAGCACGATAAACTGGAAGTCATACTGAGATCACTGGCCTGTGTTAACCACAACACCGCACCCTTGATCATGAAATAGCAGGATAAAATAGTAGTCGTGCTGGGATCACTGGCCTGTATTAACCGCAACAGCGCACCCTTGATCATGAAATAGCAGGATAAAATGGTAGTCATGCTGGGATCACTGGCCTGTATTAACCGCAACAGCGCACCCTTGATCATAAGTAGCAAGTGGTAGTCATGCTGGGATCACTGTCCTGTGTTAACCGCAACACCGCACCCTTCATCGTGAAGTAGCACGGTAAAGAAGTCATACTGGGATCACTGGCGTGTGTTAACATTGTCTTGTATTGACACCATCATTTTTTTTTACTGTGCAGAGTTCATATATATATATATATATATATATATATATATATATATATATATATATATATATATATATATATATATATATATATATATATATATATATATATGAGAGGCCGCCCAGTGCTACGAAAGTGAAGCAATCAAATTTTGTATTACGTACACTTCTATGCGTTACAGTACTTATCTAGCGCTCTTTTTTCATGCACTGAGCACACCAATATAGTTTATCATGCACTTCCCTTTGTCACGTGACTAATGTTTACCATGAGACTATATTTGGAGCTGTCTCGTCTCGGAAAGTATATCTGATCTGTTTCTGTTGGAAGAACTTTGTCTCGTTTTGTGGACAAGAGTACACTTTGACAACCATCACTTGGATGACTACGTCAGCCAGGATGGAAAAGATGAATGCAATTCAACCGAGATTTTTCATCTGTAAAGTAATAATGAAGTGAGTGCTGCCACATAGTACTTTTCATTTGTTGGTAACGAAGATTTGTTATAGTCGATCAGAAGTCACGTGAGCCTTGTGATCGACAACACTGTAGCTATGTATGTAGCTATGATAACGCAAGGCAGTCCGTCTTCCATATGGTTTGTGATTATGAGATATATGTTTTTTATTAAAGTAATGAAACGCGTAATCCTCCGGGCTCTCGAGACATTCATTACGTAATATGTTCCGAGTCTTACGACAGGATAAACCGTTTCCAATTTTCTTGTAGACTATTGTGCGGTCTACATTTCTGTTATCATAATGTGTATGTGCAATCTTTGGGGGTTGGTCTAACGAGAGGGACGAAGAGAGTGCGGCGGCAACGGATGGATGGTTAAGTATATATGCAGGTAGAAACTGGAACCTGACTTTCCTCTCTGGCGCTATTGATCGACCGTATTCTGTGTCCATGTATTTTATAACGCATGCGTGATGGAAGAGGCATCCGTCGCACAGGATCCCCTTGTGCAGTACGCGCTCTGCTTTCCGGTTTTCCCGTGCTGTAACCGTGCCGTGGTTGCATTGCATTTTAGTACCCATCACCACCACCCCTTTTTTAGCTCAAACCCGACTTCAGTGTATCATGACGTGCGTAAGATAGACTTCGCGCTAGTGCAACAAACAAGTGGTGTGGGTGCATTTTTTACGTGGTGCGTGAGGTAGAGCGTTAACACGGAGGAAAAAAAGGAAGAGTGATTGGTCAGAAAAGTGCGTGCAATGCGTAGATAAGTCAGACGATTTGTGACATAATTTACCTCGACATATCTGCTCATTTACGCATATTAATTTTTTTCTAAGAAAGAGACTGAAAAAGAAGCATAAAAGACCCCACCCATGATGGGTTTCGTTTCACGTGACAGATTGCTGTGTGTCTGTTAGATATATATTTCTTTTCACTGAAATAGTTTTTGTTTTTATAATGTAAATCGTGTATACTAATTTAAAACTCAAACTGATGGCTTTTTCGTATACCGCGTGCGGTCTGTCGCCCGGTTTCGCGTGTACACGAGCGATTCGTGGCGTGTGTTGTTACTAAGGCACCGAACTCTCTCTCTCTCTCTCTCTCTCTCTCTCTCTCTCTTTTTACATATAGATGGATACATGCTTTCAGTATTGTCTGTATTATTAACACGCGCGTGACAATGATTTGACGTTTGGACTCGTGTGTTTTGTGAATACTGAATATTGCAAGCGGAACTGGATGATAGCTTTTGTTTCCGACCGATGTTCCATTGACCTACTAAAGCTGAGTAAGTATGCGAATTGTCGTTTCCTGTCTGTCCTCCCTCACATCTCGTCATATTACACGCCCCAAGTACCCCTCCCTCTTTTTCCGGGCACGACTTGTTTTCTTTGCAATGCTGTGTAGATAATTTTTGTGTGCTTTCATTATGTGTTCAGGAAGTATAGTGTGTTCCTATGCAACTGAATTGAGTAGTGGTAATTTCAATTGCGGTATGTTCTAAGAATCAGGCATATGCTGGGGGGCGAGGTTAGGGGAGGCAAGAGGGGACGGTTGTCCCTTCATTTGTTTGAAGTGATCCCTTAATGAAAATAGTTTCATTTTGAAATATAAAGTTTTTGTATATATTACTGGTTCATTATAGCTGTAGCATATGCTTGTAGTATTTACTTTCTTTCATTTTCCAAGAGTAATGACATGCATTTAATGGCACGTATGTAATTAAATAATAAGCTGTCCATTAACCCCCAGTTTCAACATAACTTCCACAAAACATGTCTCCTTATTCATTACTATGATTAATATTATCCTTTCTATTTATTTGTTTTGGAAATTTGTTATTTAAATAATCTGATCACACAATTTTCCAGACAGAATTTTAAGATATTCATTAGCAAGGAATCAAATCTCTTTTTACACCTTCGTTGTTTAAGAGTACAAAGGGTTAACACCTACTTGCGTTGCTCTTGTCAATTTACTTAATAAAATTTGAAATACGATACACGGTATTTTAACTAAAAAAGATAGTATCCTATTACTTATAAAACATTTTGTCAGTGTTACAAAACAACCAGGAAAACTAACATTGATATAGAAATCTTTAGATCATGTCTTGCCCCCCCCCCCCGCATACACATATTTTAACGTCCAATCGCCGCCACTGGCATATGAATGACTTAAATTACCGTTTCTCAAGCTTTTTTTTGAAGTGGGAACCACTTTTATTAGTCAGAATATAACACTTATCCCATTCGAAAATGTTATTATTTTCTTCTTTTAATGTTATTAGTATACTAATACAAGTATTCTTAATTGCTTTAATTTTTATTGGTATCATTGGCGCCGATTGTTACACTGTGGGTTGAGTGAGCCCGGCTTCCATGAAATACACATGGGCTTACGTATTTGTATTAAAATCGTCATTGATGTCTTCTTAGATCATATCTAACTGTTACACCCCCCTTCCCAAGTTATACAGAAATTGATGCCACCGATTGGTATTAATAGAAAACAAGAATTTTAGAAATGATCCCAAAAAATGCATTAAAAGATTTGCGATATTGGCCAAAAATTAGTTTTTGGATCAGGGGACTCAGAATACGGAATAAGCACATCGTACTGAGTTAAGAGTCTTCATCCCGGCGAAATTAAAATATCGCTAATTTTACAGTAATTATGTGATATCTTCAAATAGATAAAAGATAATCGAAATGTGGAACAAGAACGCCCTAGACAATATTATTTTACATGAGATACCGTTATCATGACTCACTTATCTGCTTTCGATTTCGAGCCATTTTGAAAATCGGCATTTATTTTCGCGTTTCTAAACAGCTGAAAACGGAAAGCCACTAGGCGACTTGTGATAACGGTACCTCACGCAAAATAATGTTGTCTAGGGCGCTCTTGTTCCATATTTCGATTTTTTTTTTATCTATTTGAAGATATCACATAATTACTGTAAAATTAGCGGTATTTTAATTTCGCCGGGATGAAAACTCTTAAGTGATGGTTTGGGTTTGGCTACACGATATGTAGTTCTCCAGATATAAGGCCTACAAAGAAGAAATTGATTGCAATATAATGCATCTTATGGATCAGTGGCCATGAGTTTGACTACAATATGTAGTTCTCCAGAGATAAGGCCTATAAGAAAATTTTTGATTGACATATAAATATAGGATCTTTTGATCCAAAAATTACATTAGTTTTCTTTCCTAATATTTGAAGGCTATCAAAAATGTTTCATAATAATTTCGTGACGGGGACAAATATCCTGGATGCTGACGTCTTCATTAATCCTTAATCATAGCATTTGGATCATCTTTACTTTATTAAATTGAACCATGTACAGTTAGCGACAAAAGTCCTTTCCGTATCATGAAATTAGTTTTGTAAATAACTTCAAAATGGAAGGTCAGTTTGAATACAGTTTTCAGTAAATTAAAAAGACTGTAATTTTATGTACATTCCAGCCTTGAAACTCATTGAAACCGTGTACGTTCCACTTGGTATTCCAAAAATAAATTTTACCAAACTGAAAGAACTTTTTTGTCGTTGACTGTACAATGTATTAATTGTATAATCTATGTATCTGTTGAATGTTTCGTAACTGTAGTGTGTGATTCGCAATTTCTTGAATTTTAATCATTTTTGAAATCTGATAGAACCACTTATGGTCTGCGGAGCACTGTTTGAGAAACTCCGCCTTAAGCTAATAAATTTAGTATACCGTTAACTGTTTTTGGGAAGTAAATACTGTATATTGTCTAGTCTTTGAGTATATGGTCTATAAATATGTTGTATAGGCCACTTGCTCTTAGGAAGCAAAATGGGGTATACTAGTCCAGTAAAACAGAGGTACTGTGGACAGTTACTTTCCTCTGCAGTTGAAAAAGTCTCTGAAATCTTTCAGTTTAACGTCCTACGATTATGCCTTTTAGGCTAAGGAACACGATGCTTAAGGCAAGTGAATGATATGGGAAGATTTGGTGGGATGAGAATGTGGAGGGAGAAAACGGGGAGTACCCCGAGGGGAAAGAAAAACACGGACACAGTGCTGTCCCATACAAACTTACTTGGCCAGGTATTAAACCAGGAAGCCCATTCTGCAGAGGTAAGCGTTGTACCATTGACTCACCGTGTCCTCTTTGTGGTTAAAAAAAAAAAAAAGTAGCTTGAAGAGCTTTAGTAGGGCTTTATGATAGGTCGACGTATACAAGAAATGGGTAATAGTTTCGTTACAGAGTTAGTTACTCGTTCGCGCCAATTAATATATTAAGGTATCCTTGTTTCTTTGTTGAATTTTAGCGTCGCTTTTCAGTACAGAGACTATATAAGATGTGGACTTACAGCTTAAGGCGGCATCCGAACTATCGTAATGCGTTCAGTTTTGTTCTAAAAAAAAAATATTTTCCCACTACCACCAGGAATCGAACCAAGGACCACTTGCACCAAAGTTGCACGCGCTAGCCACTAGCACAGAGGTAATATATAAATTTGTATCGCAAAGTTTTAATATTTTCAGTAATCATAGTCATAATAATATATTCTCACCTTAGCTATAATAGTTGAACTTAATTTGGAACAGTAATTTTCGACCTTCGATACGGTAACTGATGCGGCACATCTCGCTCTCTTGAACACGATTCTATCTTCCCAGTGTAGGTCTGTGCAATTACATAAGTTTGGGAGGAAAGATAATTTGGCTCGGGTCCAAATTGAAGCTGCATTTCCGAAATTGAGGTTGCCAAGCTTTCTGTTGCAAACAGGCGTAGAAGATCCGATCTTGTAGAAAGCCAGAGTTTATATATATATATATATATATATATATATATATATATATATATATATATATATATATATATATATATATATATATATATATATATATATATATATATATATATATATATAAAATACAGTTGAGGCAAAACTTGTTGAAAACTTCTAACTCAGTGTTAGCAGACATCGGAAATTAAGAAGTGAAAATTAGTTTAGATTATTTATTTCGTGTGTGTGTGTGAGAGAGAGAGAGAGAGAGAGAGAGGGATAATTAGAGTAAGGAATTTCTACGGTGGGATGGGATCAGGGCCGTAACTTAGATTTTTTTTTTCTGGGGAGCAAGCATTAATATTTGGGCACCTAGAAAAAGTGGCGTATGTAAGATCGCGGGACCCTCCCACAAAATTCGAAAATAGGCCCCTTCTCTCCCTCTTTCTCTTACTTTTTATGGCCCCCGGAACCTGTGGGCCGTTCCGTAGGCCCCTGGGCCCGTTCCATACATGACAAATTAAGGGGGAAATACTACAAATCTCAAAGCCATAAGAATAAATATTATTTCTAGGATCCCCCTTCCTAATGGTAGACATTTTTTTTTTACTGAAATGGGCCCACGACTCATTTTTTCTTATTTACCTTTTGTGTGCTGTTTTGTTCATTTAATGTAGTAAACCTGTTTGATGCTTCATTTATACTTTCGTGTTCGTATCGTATATGGAGTAAGAAAATTCTGTTTTAAAGGGAGCCAGCTCAAACGGCGGGAGCTTCCCTGGGGGAGCATTTGCCTCCTGCCCCCCAAAATTACGGCCCTGGATGGGGTTGATCTACAGAATATGCAATACAAGAATAGTAAAAATAACAAAGGCAAACAATTACATAAAATAGGAAAATTATGAGAGTGGAATATGAAAACTGATAAGTAATAAGGAAACGTAAGTAAACAGAGAAAATTTTGTCGACGATGAGGAACAGAAGGGTAACATTCTGTGGACGTATATACAGAGAATGGTTCACAAAAACGTGACTAAAAGGAGTCTTTATTATTTTAACATGAAAGACAAATAAGTTGGTTCAAAGAGTCAAGGAGCAAATATTAAGGAAATAGGAATGAACGAGGAATAAATGGATAGCACAAGAAGTTTCAGGAGGAATTATGATGTAGGAATTAGATTTCTTGGTTTTCGGCATCTGTGGTGGCCATGTTAGCCCGTCACCTATGAAAGATGACGTCCGTCGGCGATCACACTATCCAAGGAAAAGAAAAAAGGAAAAAAAGATTGGGGAAGGAAGGCTAGGGCTGTGCGATATCGAAATTACGATATCGACATTCAATATTTTTCTGATATCAATATCGAATAGATATATCGATATCGACAATATCGGTTATCGATATCGACAATATCGGTTATCGATATCGACAATATCGGTTATCGATATCGACAATATCGGTTATCGATATCGACAATATCGGTTATCGATATCGACAATATCGGTTATCGATATCGACAATATCGGATATCGATATCGAATGTCGACAATATCGGATATCGATATTGAATATCGACAATATCGGATATCGATATTGAATATCGACAATATCGGATATCGATATCGAATATCGACGATATCGATATATCGCACAGCCCTACCTAGGACCTGTATTTTAGTCACCATCCTGGCATTTACTTGGTGTAAATGAGGAAAACCTTACTCAGGACGGCTGGCCTGTAAAAACTTACAATTTTTTAACCGAGTGTTTGCACTGGGAGTCGAACCCGGGATCTCTCGCACCAAAGACGAGAGCTTTAGCGACTACGCTACGCAGGGCCACCAAGAAGTTTCAGGAAGAAAGTTACAATATCAAAAGCTTTCAAAGAAAAGGCTAAGGAGAAAACAGGTGCGATATGGACAGAAGTAAGAAGAGAGCAACACGGGGAAAGAGTGAGACAATACTGAAAGGAAAGAAAGGATAAAGGGAGTATGTAATAAGTTACGCGTATTTCACGTGATCCTTAGCTGGCTAAAAATCGAATAATAATAGTAATAATAATGTTAGCGTTTCGTTCTGTTACTGCTGTAACCATCGACACTTACGTACAGGTGAAGGGATTTGCTGCAGAAAATTCTGCACTCAATCAATAAAAACTTTCAATAACTTGTATTACCATTTATTGATTCCTCATTCTCATATTGCTACTTCTCGCCGGTCCAATAACTCTATTATGGTTATATGAACGCATCTTCGACGTGGGAGGCTTATGTTCGATTCTCGCTTGGAGATCATGTGGTTTGGATCCTCCGTTAAACTATAAGACCGTGTCTCATTAGCCTTGCTGCTGAAGGGAACACTAGACTTTAAGCTAACCAGCCAGTCTCTCTGCTGGCCTAGTGGATAGCGCACGCACCTTTTGATGAATACGGTTTCCGGTTGGATGTCTAGTGGGAAAACATTAAACGGATTACTGTGGTTGGGATTTCACCTTAAACTGTAAGTTCATGTCTCATAGAACCTCGATGCTGAAAAGAGACGCTAAATTTCAACAAACAAACAAATAAGAAGGCCGTTACGCATACCAAACTTAATCAAGGTTGGACGAGTCTCTGAAAGCTGCCTATACTTTAAAGTCCCTCATTTTCCAGATCAGTTAAAAGCTATACATAATATTTAATATAAATTACGGGCTAAAGCTTAACCTCTTTGTTACTGATATGAAATTCTAAATTTTGGTCAAGATGAACGAGTTCCTGAAAGCAGGAGTGACTATGAAGGAGGAGGAGGAAGACTTGTGACGCTAAGTACGTAATTGAATTTTAGGAATAGTCAAGAAAAAAATAATTATTGAAACGAGTTGTAAGCGTTAGAAAAGTAACATGTACAGAATACTTTTAATTAAGGCCATACCCAGACAATGGGGTAAAAGTATTGAAATCAAAAGTTAAAAACAGGTAATGCTTGGGGAGGGGGGTAAGACTATTAAGATTAAAGTAGACAGTGCTTCATTGATAAAGGTCGGATGGACATTTCTGTTGAAAGACACTTATAATTTTTAACGTCTCGTTTATTATTACCATTTAATTTAATTTATTTATTACAAAATCAGTTGAGTTTACGCCTTCAGTGCGAGCGGTCCCGGGTTCGATTCTCGGTGGGGGGCACTCGGTCGAAAAAGTGTAAAAGCTTTTTCAGGACAGTCATTCTGAATGAGGTTTTCCTGGGTTTTTCTCATTCACACCACGCAAATGCTGGGGTGGTATCTAACTTATAGGTCCCAGGCCGCTTCCTTCCTTCTCTTTCCCCGGATAGTGTGCTCACCGAGGGACGTCATCCCTCATACGTGAAGGGCTAAATTGCCGTAGATGCCGAACGCCCAGAAATTTAAATCCTAACCTAACCTAAAATCAGTTGAACAGAAAACATAGGAGGGTATTTTCCAAATTTTTCCAGCCTAATACTGAAAATATCGCGCTACTGATAAGCCATTAATAGCATGTAGTGCCATCTATAGAAGAAATAAGATATCAAATTTCAACTGTTAATCTGCTTCAATTCGTTGGAAGCGGTTATTTGAATCAGTCGCTCTACAGGTATGTTTAACTCGCATACTGCATGATAATGCTCCAGCCCACATTACTGTAGTTGTCAAGGCTACAACGGAAGACTGTGGCGTCGAGGAGATTTATCATTCCAGTCTTGGCAACAACAGCCATGGAGCATTGCCATACAGTTTGCGAATCAGCGCACAGTGACTAATTCTAACGAGTGCCTCCAACGAATTTACACAGCTAGGCAGTTGAAACTAATACATTATTTCTTCCGTAGATGGCACTATATGCCATGAACGATTTATTACCAGTGGCGCGATTTTTCAGTGTCAGACCGGAAACTTTTGGGAAGACCCTCGTATACAACAGCTTTGTGGACTGTAGCATTGCCATGCAGTAAGCGAGCTCAACACACAGCGACTGATTCAAATGGCTATCTCCAACGAACTGAGGCAGCTAGACATCATTGAACGGTTTATTCTCAGTGGGGCGATTTTTCAGTCATACCGAAAACTTTTGAACATATCCTCGTAGATTACTTAGAGAGTTTGTAAATACTTGTTTTAAGATCTACAATGTGCAAAACTTCTTAAATAGTTCTCGTACATCAGAGAAGAAGGTACTTAATATTCAAGTTTTATATACAAAGTGTCTCAAAAGTCCTCTGACATAAGGTAGCTCTGTTATTATCAGAGTTACAGTAAAATATAAGAAGGGAAACCATCTAGAAATATGATGTTCCCAATCTCAAGTGAAGGATTTTTTTAAAATCAGAAGCCGTTTGGTCTGTATTACACACTCTTTATGCGCCCAATATTAAATGAAAATGCAACTAGCCATGTACCTAGACCAACAACATAAGTGAATGATGTTACTGTTTGAAATGAGGGCTGGCCATTGACACATTAGCGTAAAAGATAGTAACTTCATTCACTTATATTGTGGTCCTGGTAAATTTCAACATTGCATTTTCATTTAACATTGGGCGCATAAAGAGTGTACAGCCCAAACGGCACGTCCGATTTATATATATATATATATATATATATATATATATATATATATATATATATTCACTTTAAATTGAAAATATGGAGACTGCTTCCCCCTCTTACATTTTGTTGTAACTCTGATAATGAGAGTTACCCTATGCCAGGGGACTTTTGAGACACCCTGTATACAGACCGGTAGCCAGCCCAAAATTGTAGGGGTCCCGATCCAACCATATTATAGTTCATTTGGAAGCCTACCGTAAAAATTTTAGGGGGCCAGCAAAAATTTAGACGGCCCGGCCCCCCTAGACCCCTGTATACGGGCCTGCCTGTATATATATGATATGAACTATGCTCTAATGTTAATATATATAAACATGGCTTGTTGATATTGTGTAGAGTTCACACAGGTTATTGAAAATGTCTGGCACAGACTGTTGAGCCATTAATGTACTTACAAATCGATAACTCTATAGCGGGCTGCATTGAACCGACATCCGGACATACAAGAACAAGAGGAAGAGGTGGGGGGGGGGAGAAAGGTGGTGGTGTCAACGAAACAACAATGAAAAACAACAACAAATAACACACTCAAAGAGAAGTGATGAAAGACAAGGGAGGAAATTATGATTCGTCTCTCCACCTCTTCATCTTTCTACGTACAGTTCGATCAATGTTGCTGGGGGAGTGTATGACCTACTTCGAAAGCTCATACATCATATATTGTGAATAGGCTTATGTGTAATGCAGCATGAGCAAAGGCTTGTCTGTTTGCCTTCAGGTGCAGTGTACATAATGCTCCTCAAACTTCCGGTGGAAATATCTATGCAAAGAACAAGCATTACATTTTTAAAAAATACGTTATTGAAAGCATTACATTATTTACGTTTACAAGTATTACGTTATTGAAATAAAAAATATACTTTAACGAGATTGTATTTGTAGTGTTTAGGCTTTTCTGAGTGCGAGTGAATTTTCCCTTCGTTGTTCATGAAGGGGTAGCATACTTAAAATCGTGGTTTTTAAGATTTGTTGTTTTTGAAGAATGGGGGCGGCAAATTGCCTAGAACCGTCCCTGTCGCGTCTGTACATGATATATAAAGCCCGGTGTCATAAAACAACTTCATTATGAGTAAAAGATACAAAAGAATCGGAGAAGAAAAACGTTGTTGGAAATATATTGTTTTCAATCTAAGGATATTTTAAATCGCACCATTCATTTGGGTTCCACACCGGTAAGGCACCCGTTGTTAATTGAAAAAGCACCGTTGCTACCTCGGCAGACTGTTTCCTTGAGTCCTTACGGAAACGTAGGCTATTTGAGGTGTTCTAGGTTCCCTCACATAATAGTGTATATCTAATGTCATTTTTGCATGTCCCTGCCTTTTTATTTATTGCTTTTTCATTTAACTGCTTTTGATGACGGGCTACTTGCAGGTCGGTAGCCAGTTCAAAAATGTAGGGGGGGGGGCGGTAGAAGTTAGATCAGGCCCGATACAACCAAATGATAATTCATCATATTATAGTTCATTTGCAAGCCTATCGTCAATATTTTAGTGGAGGCAGTAAAAATTTAGGGTAAGCCCGGCACCCTAGACCCCCTTGGATACGGGCTACTTGCTCACCAAATTTGATTCAGATCCGGCCAGTACTTATCGAGAAGTAAGGCAGAAGACGAGTACAGTAATTCCATGTGAAAGCAACCACATTTTCAGGAAAAGAAACCCTCATCGTCTCACAATTGGATGAAACTTGGTGTACATGTAGGCCCGTATGAGAGATGATCGTGCACCAAATTATGGTCGTGTACCCCCTGTAGTTTGAGTACAGGGTGGTACAAAATAGACAAATTTGATGCTTTTGTAGAACTTTGTTAGCTTCGATTGGTCTTATCTCCCGCATATATTGAGCTAGCGAGAAAAACAATGTACCATTGCACAGTGGTCCGAAAGGCATGATTTTGTGAGCGAAATTCAAATCATGGTGTATGTTGTTCCTATGTGGAAAACATGGTACTATAACATAAACCCAACAAAAAAATCGTAAATTATGTCCGAGAACCAGGTTCGTAGCCATGGGGGAGGTACGGAGCAAGTGGCCCCATATAGGAGAAATGAATAGAAATAAACAGAAATAGATATATATGTATCTAAGAAGTTTGGACCTACTTACTTTACCTTAATCACTCTCACTACTGTGAGAACTGTCTGCAGAGAGGTGTGTATCCATTACGTCCACAGAATTGGAACTACATGCATCTGTACTTTTCTGCTGTGTAGGTAAAATTAGTAGCTGAAGAACATCAGAAGAAAGTGTAGCAAGCTTCTTATGGGGTAGCTTCCGAAGAGTGGAAATAACAGGATCTGATGTTAAAAGCAACTGATGAAAGAGGTCCACATTTCCTTCCGTTCTTGATGTCTTTCTGGTATGGTGTTCTCTGAAGCTTTTGACATTTTTGTGTCGCGCTTCCTGAGCGTCCTCTGATAACTGCCCAATTGGCAGTAGAGCAGATGTGATAATATCGGGGCCATGGATAAGAATCTTGTGAACAGATATTGGCATGTAGTACCATGGATAAAGTTTGACAAATCTTTCTGCAGTTTCTTGTGCATATTTCTGAAATGATGACACATTTATGTCATAACCACTAGACATGGCGAGCAGGATGGAAGAAAAGCGACGAATTAGAACTTCATCTATGCCTGTTATTTCTGCAGACAGTTTTGGACCAGCGAAGAATCTATGTGCTGTGTTTCCGTCGTTAGTGGTCCCACTTCCGCCAGGTTTAGGTATGTCTACCAATAAACCTCTTTGTTGTTTAAACAGCTCTTGGATGTCCTTTTTTCTTTGTGCAACCTTGATATTTTCCTGACCACGGATCTGCCATTTCTTTCTGTCAAGACGATAACTGACATGAAGAAGACATTCAAAGAACCAAATCCATGCATGAAGTGTTGATAGCCCAAATTGAAAGTGCAATGGATTAGCATGTCTCTTCCGTACCTTAGTCATGTCATTCATCTTCGGGAGAGCACCACAAATGTAACATCTCAGAGATGATGATGTGTCCGTTAAAGCGTTACATACCTTGCCATCAACCATTGTTAATACCAAATGATGACTGACAGAAATATGTCTATCTGAACACGTCACATCCGTTGATTTGAGGGATGAAATTTGCTGTTCGATGTACTCCTTTTCTTTGTTGCATATTTGAGGAGTTTCTTTAAGAAACTGAAGCCGCATAGGTCTGCAGAAGCGTACAGATGATGGCCAGGGATTTTGCCAAATGATTGTTTTCTGCTTTGCGTTTGATGACGTAGCTTATAACTGCAACGGAACAAGAGATGTAACAAATATATCACTGTCAATTATAGTCCCATTTAAACATTTAACAGGTCTCCTCCTGCCAGACGTAGCTGCACTTTCTTCAGCTTCAGTTGCCAGCTCCAGAAATGGTAACTTTGCAGGTGCATTAAGCCAATCAGAATATCGTTCAAGAAACCTATCAACCATTCTGGAACAACTATCTAGTCGCTGGAAAATCTTGCTGCAGAACAATTTGATTGCTATCTTTATTTCCTTGCACTTTTCTTCATTATCCTGAATTCGCATCTTTCCTATAATGTCCTTTTTATTTAGAATGATGTTTGCCAACCTTTTCCCGCATTACGTTAAAAAGCTCTCTTCTGGTAGGCCTAAACGCCATTGTTCCTGAAAAAAGCAGATAATGAACATCACTTTCTGAATTTAACAAGCACATTGGGTATAATCACAAAGACTAATGTGTACAATATCAAAGCAATTAGGTCTGAAAAAAAATCTACGTTAGATTGCGATTTCTACTGTTGCACGTCCTATACATACTGTTCTCAAATCATTCTCCCTCGAAAGTACAGCAAACGACGTGCGGTTTAGTAATTCACCTATCTTCCTTCTGATAAAGACCAAATGAAAAGCGAAACGTGTCAAGACAGTACATAATGCGGATATAGTATGGGTCAAATTATGTACTGACCCATGTTAACAGGTGACTAGTCTGAAAATGTGCAAACATGTGCAACAATTTTTGTTATGTACGTTACCTATACATGTTGTCCTTCACACCCATGCAGGAATCTTACTGGTACCTCTTGGTACTTTTTTTATAACTCAATGATTTATCACCACTACAGTGCATTTCTCCTACTATTTATATGCTAAGATTTTATATGACATTATTCCTCCAGGTTCGTTTCTGGAGAGCAGTTATATACTTCCTCTCATTGGTACTTCCCTACAGTTTCTGTTTCATGGGGTTTCCCTTTTCGTTCACTTGTGTTCTCAAACGGAGACGCTGAGTGGTGCTGTAGTATTGCTTCCAGTTCTTGTACAGCAAACTTCGAATTACACATTACACAAACTTTACTTCTCTACATGTTCGTTCTATTCGTATTTAAAAAATACTTAATGCTGTTTTTGAATGCACTCTTGTATGGACTAAACGTGTATGCTACTCATACTCCATACTCCAGTACTTGACATTTTGGATTTTTGCTCAGGTTTTGCGGCGTTTCGGACCACTGTGCATTGATTTCACATGGAATGACCGAGGCACAAATCGATTCAAGTCTCGTTCGTCCCTGGGCTGTAGTTAAATTTACATTGAAGTTGCACTACCAGGTCGTGATGTAATGTCACGTGGTGTTAGTCCACTTTGCAAACACAACTTTTGATTTACTTACGCTAAGAAACATAGCTGAGCGAGCGAAGGGGTTAGAAGACGTGCAGGGCTCGTTTTATTCCTCCTCTGTCTCCCAATGATAATACCACGTGACATTACATCACATTCGGGTGGTACATCTTAAATGCAAATCTCTAACTTACCCCTGTCCCTGGCCAAGCTTGGCCACCAAATATAGCGAGCAGTGGCGGCGATTGAACGTTAAAAGTGGGGGGGGGCAAGGCATGATCTGAATAATTGTATATTAGTGTTAGTTTTCCTGATTGTTTGACGAAAGGTTGTATAACTAATAGGATACTATCTTTTTTAGTTAAAATACCATATATCGCATTTCATATTTCATTAAGTAAAGTGACAAGAGCAACGCAAGTAGGTACTCATAAATAACGAAAGTGTAAGAAGAGATTTGATTGCTTCCTCATGAACATCTTAAAATTCTGTCTGGAATATTGTGTGATCAGATTATTTAATAACGAATTTGCAAAGCAAATAAATAGAAGGGATATAGTAGATTGGGGTGAATAGGGCCACTTTCAAGAAAATTACCTTGTACTGCTACAATTGGTGCTTCATTAAAGAACTTTTTACAGATTTATAATATACCATATCTCTACTATAAAGTTCACAAAAAAACATTTTCTTCAAAAAATTGTATAATACTATAAAAATGTATATATATATACTCGCCTCGAATGGCCCTATTCATCCTAACATATCTGGGTGAATAGGGCCGTTCGTAAGGTGAATAGGGCCACATGTATTAAGTGGATTGAAACCACACACAATTGTAAAGTCGTACTAAAACATAGAATAGAATTCGTATACATAATATTTTAGAATAATAGAAGGTGTAAACGGTAGATTTACGTGCTTATAAAGTCATATATTTATATTTGACATTTCTTACTCTGCAGACCTTGAGTTGTTAGCGTTAATGTCTGCTTCCTTATTAGATATTTCAATTATGCAACAGGACAAAAAAAATATACTGCTTTTTGTACGTCATCTGTGTTTAACGCTCATAATTTCCCATCTGAAATAAGAAAGAGAGACAAAAAATATCGAATTCTTATATCACAACTATGTATAAGACGATAGATAGGATGAATGGGTGGGGTGTGGTTGATGCATGCATTCGTACAAAATTAAAGTGGGAAAAAATCTTCGAGTTTTACTTCCCAAGGTTATGCAGGGTAGGCTAAAGGAGACGGGGATGATGCGAATGAATTAAATGTTGGAATGAAAAAAGTAGGAGTAAACAGAAAAACCCTGATAAAACCCATCTACACGGTGTTTGTCCACCACTTGGCGTGAGCTGGGATTCAACCAGGGACCCCACACACTGGAGGTGAACGTTCTGCTACTGAGCCATCGCACCTCCCTAATCAAAAAGTATGGCCCTGTTCACCGTAACTAGATATGGTTCTATTCACCCTAATTGGTAATTTATAGAAAAATGGGTTGGCAACCCTGTTTAGATTCTTCCACGATTATCATGCTAGTCATAATATCTTGAGTGAACCTTGTTGAAGATAAGAAAATCAAACTTCTGCACTTCCAACAAAACTACATAGCGTAACAAGAAATAATACAGGACAGAAGTATTAAAAATACGCTATTTTTCTTAACACTTGCATTCAATTGATGATGAAAGTTGCTCTGTAATACAATCAGCGTCCAGCATTCACTCAATCTAACTGCACAATGAACTTGTAGAGACTCACAGTGAAGACACGGCAAGGCATTCGCTTCGCTGCTTCTGTTCTATAAACAAGTAAAGTGAATAACGTAACGAGTGGCCCTATTCATCCGGTGGCCCTATTCCACCGAAGCTACCCTAACAGTAATCATAGTAATGAATGAGGCTTGTTTTGTAGAAGTTACGTTGAAATTGGGGATTAATGAACAACTTATATTTTTAATTTCACACATGCCATTAAATGTATGTTATTACTCTTACTAGGGATGTACTTGAACCTGAACCCACAAAGTAGGGGTGGTGTATATAGATGGGTTAAGAAACATTAGGTTACGGTGAGATCAAAACCGGTTACCAAAATTGGGGGGGTCTCATGCATTCCGCTTGAGGACAGCACTTTATTCATTATTAAAATCTTTAAGCGTGTCCGTAAAGTCTATTGCAACCTCGAAAAATCTGAAACGGTGAGAGAAATATGAAAACAAAAAAAGCGTGTCTTTCATCATTTTAAAAGTACGCGTATCAAAGTAAAATAAATTGTCCCAGGGTCCACCGCAGATCCCAGACGGGGTCCAACTCAAAATTTTTAAATAGAAATGGGTGTCAACTTGCATATGGTATATAAGTTTGTGGTGAATGAAAGAAGATAAATCAAGTCTCGATTCTCTACGATAAGTCTGGGTAAAATAGCGGTAGGTCAAAATATCAACACAATCTTCATTGCAAAGTCTATGACGATTCATATGAATCTGAAACGGTGGGATAAGTGTAAAAACAAAAATACGGATATGTCATTATTTCAAAACTATAATGATTCAAAATAAAAAAAATGTTCCACGGTCCCTCGCAAGATCCCACACGGGGCCCAACTCAAAATGTTGAAATAGGAAAAGGATTCAAGTTGATCATAGTATGAACGCTGATGTTAAGTGAAAGAAGATGAAACAAGTCTCGACTCTTGATGATAAGCCTGTGCAAAATGGGTCAAAATGTCAACACAAGCGTATTGATACATTCTAGGTTTTTCTTTCCTCCTTTTTTAAAATTTTTTTACACTTGTCTCGCCATTTCAGATTAATAGAAGTGGTCATAGACTTTCAAAAACGCTTTTGTTGACATTTTGACATCGCCATTTTCCACAGGGTTATCGTAGAGTCGAGACTTGATTTATCTTCTTTCATTCAACACCAACTTTCATACCATATGCAAGTTGACCCCCCTTTCCATTTAAAAATTTTGAGTTGGACCCCGTCTGGGATCTGCGGGGGATCCTAGGACAATTTATTTTACTTTGTTACGCGTACTTTTAAAATGATGAAAGACACGTTTTTCTGTTTTCATATCTGTCTCACCATTCCAGATTTTTCGGGGTTGCAACAGACTTCATGGACATGCTTAAAAATTTTAATAAAAATGAGTAAAGTGCTGCCCCCAAGCGGAATGCATGAGACCTCCCCAATTTTGGTAACCGGTATTGATTTTATCTTGACCCCAGCTTTCAGAAAATATATACATCACCCCTATTTTCTGGGTTCAGGTTCAAGTACATCCCGGGTTAGATAATGAAAGACAGTAAATACTACAGGCTTACCTGTATCCTACGATATTTAAAGAAATACGCAATTGCAATATTAATTCCTTTTAATTGCAATTAAAAGGCAATTCTTGTAGCTTTCTTAATTCAACGGGAAGACAACCAATACGTATTCACGCAATGACAAATATTATATGGCACCATTTTTTTCTATGAACCAGTAATACATACAAAACTTTTCATTTCCAAATGAAACTGTATACATTACGGGTCCACTTCAAAAAAGTGGGGGAGCAACTGCCCCCTCTTGCCCCCCCGAATCGCCGCCCCTGATAGCGAGCGTAATTCGTTTGATGATGGGTTACTTACTAGGGATGGCCAGAACCGGTTACTGGTGGAACCAGTTTTCGGGTCTGAATGGATCCGGTTCTAAAAGATCCGGTTCCGGAACCGGTTTTTCGGATCCAGGTCTAGAACCGGTTCTTCGGATCCAGGTCTGAAACTGGATCCGAAACCGATTCGGAAAACCGGATCTCCAAGAACCGGTTCCGCTGGAACCGAAACTTTGTGACCATCCCTACGCTAAAGCCGAGCTGCTGGCAGGCTGTGAACAGTACGCTAGATGAAATGGTGGAAGCGACAGGCCGGCACCCAGGCGGCGGCAGCTTGTCTCATTTGGCTAAATAAACTGGGTAACTGGCAAACTCATTGGCTAAACAGGCAAACTGGCCAACTCATTTGGCTAAACACCCACTGGTGGACCAAAATTTTTTTCTGGGTGCACAAGCGGGTCTGGGCGGGGAAAGCACAAGCGCATGGTTCTCTTTGCATTGTTTTGAAGGTGAACTTTGTGCCTCCTTTACGGGTCTTTGGGGGCTTTCGGATCCAGGTCTGGAACCGGTTCCTAAGATCCGGTTCTGGAACCGAGTTTTCGAATCCAGGTCTGGAACCGATTCCTAAGATCCGGTTCTGGAACCGGGTTTTCGGATCCAGGTCCGGAACCGGTTCTGAAAACCGGATCTCCGAGAACCGGTTCCGCCGGAACCGGAACTTTGTGGCCATCCCTATTACTTACCCACCAAATTTCGTTCAAATCCGGTCATTACTTACGGAGAAATGAAGTACCTGCCCATAACACCTACCTACCTCTGCTTGAAGTGTAACTATAACCTCCCTTACTGGTTACGCCAAGAGCTTAAAATAGTTAAATTTAGGTCTTAGATCGATTGACTTTTATTTTGCTTCAAAAAGAGAAGTTAGGAACATGACTCATAAACGTTTCACTTTACACAATTCGAAGAATTTTATACAGAAGTAACTTAACCCTACGTACACCAAGGGGTTACGCGTAACACCGCACACCAAGGAAGGGTTAAAAAATGTCCTCGACATAAATCATTATTTTCTGTCCCAGGAAATCCAATATCCTTCTCTATTTTGAACTAACTAGAAACTAAGATAATTGAAGGCACAAAATAAATAATTCTAATACATTTTCTGGGACTGAAAATAATGATTTATGTGAAGGACATTTTTTAACCCTTTCTTGGTGTGCGGTGTTACGCGTAACCCTTTGGTGTATGTAGGGTTTGCAGTTTTAACTACTATAACTGAAACCAGAATGT
The DNA here is from genome assembly GCF_964235325.1 of Thermobia domestica. Lineage (NCBI taxonomy): Eukaryota > Metazoa > Arthropoda > Insecta > Zygentoma > Lepismatidae > Thermobia > Thermobia domestica. Next base: position 307,623,179 of record NC_137457.1, read on the forward strand.
CTTTTTCGTTTAAGTGTACGACGCTTTGTGTCAGCTGTATCCGTAGCAATACCTAGTGTCAGAATCTTCAACTTGAACTGGAAATAATCTTTACGCACATTGGTAACACTTTACACCAAGGGAGGGTACTTTATGTCCACCACACATTTTTTTTTATTTTTTTTTAATTTTGGGCTATTTTCTAGAAGAAACATCCATAAAAAATATTATGCTAATAAAATTGACTCTTTTACCATCTTGGAGTACGTGGAGTTAATAAAATATGATCTTGTTACAATAGAAATTGTAACCACTTTTAGCATCATAGTTTTAGAGAAAGTTAACTTCGACATTCCCATTTAAAGAAGAGAAAGGGCATTTAATTCAGAACAAGTTGTGATAGGCTATACACACAGCGAAATAAAGACAATAGTAACTGAGTATACTGAAAACTTTCCTTGTGAACGAATACGATCTGTCGGATTGTCCACAAAGGAAGAATGTGGCAGACATTGAATAACTTAACGGCTATTCTTAGATCTTCTTCTTCATTTTATTGCCTAGCAATTCAATATTGAATACCTTACCAACTGTTCGCGTGCACTCGAACTACACAATTGCTGCGTGACTTTGTATATACTGTTTCTCCGTCGCATAGCTGATGCGAAAAGCAAAGAATTTTAAAAATGTAAAACAGGAAGCTATAGCCTTCGCAACACACACACACTTTATAAATCAAACATTTTAGTTCTTCGCGTTTACAAGTTTGATGGTTAACAAAGGAGTTTTTTTCTTTTTTTTTTTCTTTCTTTTAACCCTTTAAAGCTCACAAGCACTCACGTAAGCGTTCTGAGTACTGAAGCGAGCAGGGCCAGTTCTACCATATGGGGAACACGTACATTTGCACGGTCCGTTCAAAAATTTTGTGGTCCTTAAGAGTCTTCATCCCGGCAAAATTAAAATATCGCTAATTTTACAGTAATTATGTGATATCTTCAAATAGATAAAAGATAATTGAAATATGGAACAAGAGCGCCCTAGATAATATCATTTTGCGTGAGGTACCGTTATCACAAGTCACCTAGTGGCTTTATGTTTTCAGCTGTTTAGAAACGCGAAAATAAATGCCGATTTTCAAAATGGCTCGAAATCGAAAACAGATAAGTGAGTCGTGATAACGGTTTCTTATGTAAAATGACACTGTCTAGGGCGCTCTTGTTTCACATTTCGATGATATTTTATCTATTTGAAGATATCACATAATTAATGTAAAATTAGTGGTATTTTAATTTCGCCGGGATGAAGACTCTTAATTATTGGCCAAGATCGCAATCTTTTGATCCATTTTTTTTTTTTATCATTCCTAAAATTTTTGTTATATATAGCTAAACGCACAGTATGTCAGCGTGTTGTTAGTTCGATTTTGTTCAAGCATATGTAAACATATCAGAAACCAATGATGCTAATATGAGTGTCCGAGTATTCATGTGAGGCCATTTATTCAATTTTACGTCTCTGGTTATGTCCTTTAGGCTAAAGAAGACAGTTGATTATGGAAGTGAAAGATTATAAAAACTGGTTTAATGATAATTTGATTCGAAATAGGAGAACTCCGAGAAAAAACACGAAACACGTTGTTCCTTATAGCAGAAAGGACCTAGTGTTCATAACGTTCAAAGAAACTAAAGCCCGTGACAAACATCTTGGCATTTCAGCTAAATGAATAAAACGCAAGCTCTGACGCGATGTTGCCGAGTGCTAAGGGGAGTGGCTATGGCAAAGCGGACGAACTACAGCGCGATCAGGTGGCAGAGGATAGACGTGGATGTGTACAAAATAAACGTGGCAATACCACTGGCCTCTCATTTGCTAGCAGCATTTAAATGGAACTTGGAGCGCCGCCTTCAAATGACAAGATGTTTGTCACGGCGTTTTTTTTTTTTTTTTTTTTTAGTTTACATGACGCGGAATTAGTAAAACTTCAAAATTTAAACGGTAATTAACATTTCTAAGTAGTACGTAATCTAGGTACACTCATGTCCAAAATTATTGTCGCATGTCTATAAATATATTGTACGAATATAATTTAGTAATGAATTTTCCCGGTATTTCTTGTAATGTTAGTATGTGTATAATCGGCAAAGATATGTATGTGTTAAATTTCGTCAAAAGAGTAAGTAAGAACAATAAAACGAAAATAAAACTTTCTTGTCCATTTAGCAACATTTTGTTTTACTCACTCTAATTTTCGTATTTATAATTCTTTTGCCATGAAATTTACCACAAATGTACATTTCCCGATTGTACACATAGTAACAGTATTAAAAGTACCCTGCAAAATCGTTATCAAATTGTATTCTTACAAGAAGACAGTTATAGATATGCGGCAATCATTTTGGACATTAGTGTACATGTAACTTCGAATATGCTGTTGTTTTAGTAACAAACCTAAACCACTTGGAGTAACGGCCCGATTTGTGGGCCTGAGTTGCTCCACGCCATCTGTTAGCGACTAGCGGAACTACGTCCAACCTAGCGACAAACGCGTCGAACCACGCGGTCTTGAATTCAACGCTCTAACCACTAGAGTGCGGTGTCCCCCTCTTTTAATAATCATCCATGTTTTTTTCTTCCTTTTTTCAACTTTTCGAATAAAATCGACCTTTATCCATAAAACTGATGTTAACCCACTTTTCCAATATTTGTATTGCTTCTATCTTTCTATGACGCCATTCGTTATGTGGAAAGTGTGATCGAAAATGAGAATCACCACCCCAAGGAGAGTGTAAAAAAATATAGAATTTATGCCTCAAAATCAAAGCTTTTGCGACAGCATATCACAAGCTGCTGGAAAAGGGAACTTTTTTATTACCCTTTTTGATGTGGTTTTCCCATTATGTTTCGTCTCTGTTCATTTCAGATGGCGTTAATAAACCAGAGAGGACGCTATTTATAGGATTTTATAAACAGGTGATCATTTACAGTCACAAATAAAGCAAAAGGCGGGTAAAAATATATTAACGTTCATGATCATAAAAAGCGAAACTGGAAAATGCCAAATCATGAATCTCTTCGCAACACGAAAAATCTCTTTAGATGTTGTTAATTATATTTTCTGTGTACGGTCTATTTTCTCCAGTATTAATCTGCCCAGGATTTTTTCTTCAAATTTAAGAGTCTTCATCGCAGCAAAATTAAAATACCGCTAATTTTACATTAATTATGTGATATCTTTAAATAGATAAAAGATAATCGAAATGTGGAACAAGAACGCCCTAGACAATATCATTTTACATGAGAAACAGTTATCACGACTCACTTATCTGCTTTCCATTTCGAGCCATTTTCAAAATCGGCATTTATTTTCGCGTTTCTAAACAGCTGAAAACCTAAAGCCACTAGGTGACTTGTGATAACGGTACCTCACGCAAAATAATATTGTCTAGGGCGCTCTTGTTCCATATTTCAGTTATCTTTTATCTATTTGAAAATACCACATAATTACTGTAAAATTAGCGGTATTTTAATTTCGCCGGGATGAATACTATTAATGGCTTGAGAAATAAATAAAAATACGACATTGTTTTACTTCAAACTTCCCCCAGAAGTACAGTTTTCACAGTAAGATAACGTGTCCTGGTATGTTTATATTGTAATCACGCTTGATCCTAGCCATATGAGCTAAATACATGGTTCTGATTGGTTAGAGTTATTCGTTTCTCACCACGTACCATCACGCCAGATGCTGTCGGTACTCGTAGGTGAGCATGCTACGGGGCGGAGTAGTAATGCAAATCGCTTTTGCGGTGGATTGAAACCCGGTCCGAGGAAAGTTTTTATTTAAAAAAAAAAAATCATAATACTTTTACCATTAAAATAAGATGAAAATGATACTCATTTGCTCTCGTACGTAATATACAGAGCGTTCAAAAAGTCCTGAATCGTGGGGGTGGGGGACATTTGGAGGCTCATGGGGGACATTTCCAACATTTGCTGTGAAAATGTGTATATATATGCTACGCCCTGTACATAGTGCTTTTATGCCATAAAATATAAATTTTGAGTAAAATAATGTTCTCGTTGCTTTGAATATGTGACAATTCAGGTGTATAGAGACTTTTTGAACGCTCTGTATAATGCATAAATTGTGCTTTTTCCACCATTTACTGAGAGATTTCTGATAATCCTTATAAACAATGAAGTTATAAACCAACAAGAGTAAGTAGTGGGGCCTTCGCAAAGCGAGGGGATGTAGGGGTTAATGGAAAGTTAGAGAGGGGCAAAAACAACTTTATTGATCATTAAAAAAAAAAAAAAAAAAGTGATTTACTTACGTTACGAAACAACTGAGCGACCGTCAGCGAGCAAAGGGACTTAGAAGCCTGGCAGGGCTCGTCTTAGTCCACCTTTGACCCCATGATAATACCACGTGACACTTTGTCACACTCGGGTGGTGTAACTTCGATGTAAATCTAATCTCACCCGCTTCCTTGTGACCAACTTAAGGTTAGTGTAAAGGGCCAAGTTTTGCCGATAGATGTCACTACAATCTTCGTATCTCTCCCCATGTATTTTTTTTACCTTTCACGAAAATTTACAATTTCTTTTACAAATTTCGACGTAGAGACTTCAAATTTTTAGAGAAGGAACTTCATAACCTATTAAAGGGAACAATCCGTGCCGATTTTTTTTTTTATTTAGAAATTTCTTCATTGTTGAAACAGTTCCACTGTTAAAGGTTTGGATATCCGTTTCAACAATCAAGCCATTTCAACAATGAAGAAAATTCTAAATAAAAAATCGGCACGGATTATTGCCTTCGATAGATTATGAAGTTACTTTTCTAAAAAAAAATTGAAGTCTGTAGGTTGAAATTTGTAACAGAAATCATGAATTTTCGTGAAAGGTAAAAACATACATGGAAGAGATACGAAGATTGTACTGCCATCTATCGACAAAACTTGTCCCTTTAAACCAACCTTAAAACAGTTGCCTAGAGTAGCGCGTGAATATATATATATAATATGTGTGTGTGTGTGTGTGTGTGCACGAGATCAACTGCCATATTTGAATTTTAACAACACTAGTGACGCGATTTCTGCTGGTATCCTGTTTTATGCAACTTGCATACAGGCTTGAGTGGCCGCGGGGGGGGGGGGTTAAAAGTAACAGTCAAAATAGATTAGATTCGTTTAGGCCCCCACTACAGTATTTAATATACAGGGTGTTTCAAAACAACACCGACAACGTTTGGGAGACGATTCCTGACACCAAGGTAAGACAAAAAGTATAGACCAACCTGGGTGCAGAAATCCGTCATTTCGGAGTTATAGGCTGCCGAAAACATGAAAAACTGAACTTTACATATCCATAGTTCCAATACTATGGGACCTACCGTAGTCGGGTCAAGACTTCATTAAAGAACTGTGTGCGCTATCAAAAAAAAAAAAAAAAAAAAATCAGAATCCTGCGGTACTGACACAATTTTTCTGGAGGAAGTTTAGCTCCGGTTATATAATTTGAAGTACTCACCAACTACCTTTATAAAAACTATTGCGGATGTACCACAAGGTTCTGAAACATGGATATTTGGATAGGGCACATACTAACTAGTTCCTAAGTGAAATCTTGATCCGAAGGCGATAGGTCCCATATTATTGGAGCTATGGACCTTTTTAAAGTTCATTTTTTCATGTTTTCGGTACCTTTAACTCCGAAATGACGGATTTCTCTACCCAAATTGATCTATACTTTTTGTAAGTGTCAGGAATCGCCTCCCAAATGTTGTCGGTGTTGTTTTGAAATACCCTGTATTTAATACAGTTAATGTGATTGTATTTCATTTTCAGTGTCACTACTTTACAGAGGGCTCTTTCTTTTTCTTTCTTTCTTTCTTTTCTTTTTTTTTTATTAACTTAAGCTTTTAGTCAGAATTGAGCAGCTTAATAATGGAATGAGAGAAAGACAAGGGAGTTGAAAGAGAAGCATGGCGTGACTAGCGCTAATCCACGACTGATTGGTTCAATCCGGAATCGAGATCATCATTTCCGTTGAGGAAATTGGTGCTTCTGAAAGAAGTCAAACCGGGATCCATCCATCTTCTGCCTTTGACAATTTGTCCACCTAAGCCATCTCTTTGCGCTTTTCGTTTCGTTCCATCTAGCAAGTGTTGCCAGCACGCTTTGACTGATTCCTTCTTTTACTGTAACAGACTGAAAGCGATCCAAGGTTGTCGATTGTCGCGGTGTTAGTTGCGACACGAAGACTGTAGTTGCTAATGTCAACACATTAAAAAATAATAAAAGCCTATACTTTTATTCAAGTACACTGTCCAATCTGGCCATATAAAATATCTGGCACTATAATTAACTAACTAACTAATTCTATGGCCTATGGAACCCGTAGGTTCAATGCCGAGTTCACAAAAGCTCTCCACTGACTTTTATCCTTAGCCAATTGGATCCAGTTTCTACTTTGTATTCCTATCTCTGCGAGATCCATCTTAATATTGTCCTCCCATCTGCGCCTAGGTCTTCCTAATGGTCGTTTTCCGGTTGGTCTTCCAGTCAAGACTTTGAAAGCGTTTCTACTTTCTTCATTCTAGCTGCATGACTTGCCCACCTAAGCCTCCTAGACTTGACGACCCTAACAATGTTGGGTAAACCGTATAAATTATGTAGTTCCTCGTTATGAAGTTTCCGCCATTCCCCATTCCCGTTCCTCTTGGATCCGAATATTCGTCTCAGGATTTTGTTCTCAAATACTTTCAGTCTATGTTCTTCCCTCAGAGTAAGTGACCATGTTTCGCAGCCATACAAAACAACAGGCATGATTATCGTTTTGTATATTTTAAGCTTCAAATTCCTCGAGAGAATTCGCGACGACAAGAGATTTTGAACCGAATAGTAACACGAATTCCCTGCTTTTAGTCGACATTTAATATTTACAGTAAATTCAATATTCTTAGTTTAAACTTAGGATTTTCAAACTGAATCATCAACGCACCAAATTTTGCTTGTTAGTTTCCGAAATCCGTTAAATCGAGATAGTTAAAACCGATGGATAAGTGTATATGATATATTTCAGCGAGTACTTCGTTATAAATATTCAACCTTCTTAACTAATTTTATTTAATAGAAATTACGTTTCCATTCTTCCACCGTACAGTATTTCCTTGACAAGTGTGATCTGTTTTTGCACCTTTGGAACTAGGTCGCGAATGGGGGATGAAACAAACATTTTTTACCTTGAAGGAAAGGAATGAATACGAGTACACATTACTCAATTCAAACGTTATAATTTGTATCCACCGGGCTTACCCTAAACTTACTGTAAAGCTAGGTTGCCTTGCTGCAAGAATCTTAGGAGAGAGGTGAGCAATGGCGATCACCTAAGAAAAATGGGTTATTACGTAGTAGTTTCATTTGCAAAATGTATTGAAACAAATTTGTAAACACGTAGTACAATCCTTTTAAAATATGTGTGTAAAATAAAAAGAGGATCATTCTTTCAGTTCGGAAACACGATGGAAAAAAACTCAAATTGCTACTTTGGTCGTCATTCCCATCACATGTTGGCAATGGCCATCACAGTATTCCAAAAAAAGAACTTCATAATCTATCGAAGGCAATAATCCGTGCCGATATTTTAAGTAGAATTTTCTTCATTGTTGAAATGGCTTGATTGTTGAAATGGATATATCCAAACCTTTAACAATCGAACTGTTTCAACAATGAAGAAAATTATAAATAAAAAAAATCGGCACGGATTGTTCCCTTTAATAGGTTACGAAGTTCCTTCTCTAAAAATTTCAAGTCTCTAGGCTGAAATTTGTAAAAGAAAGTGTAAATCTTTGTGCAAGGTAAAAAAATATATGGGAGAGATACGAAGACTGTAGTGACACCTATCGCCAAAACTTGTCCCTTTACACTAACCTTAACTCCCATGTAGAAATTACTGGAATGTTTTCCGCATTATGAGAAGTTTATGAAGGGTTATGATATAACATTTACCATATTTATTATTAGAGTATATTGTGTAATGATTTGCGTATCTTTAGACGATGCTCTTCATTACGTTCGTACAATAAATTTATTAATTTATAGGGTTTATATTCTGAATAATATAAAACATTGAGATCTAGAACTAGGGTAAATAAGTGTTGCTTATGCGACTCGAGAAATTTCTCGTTTCGTCTCAAATTTAGAAGGTACTTTTCGTCTTATTTTCGAGACGAGAATTTCTCTTCCTCGTCTCGAATTTAAAAGAGACTTGTTTTCGAGACGAGAATTTCTCTTCCTCGTCTCGAATTTAAGAGACTTGTTTTCGAGACGAGAATTTCTCTTCCTCGTCTCGAATTTAAAAGAGACTTGTTTTCGAGACGAGAATTTCGTCTCGTGAGTAACACTAAAAAATGACATTCGGATACCGGAAAATTCTACAAGATATTTTGAAAACCAGAAAATATAATAATTTAGAAAAAAATAAAGAAATATAATCAACAAGCTGTAAAGAAGAGATGATTGATAGAGATATAAATTATTAAAAAAGTTTATAGCAAATTTTGTTGACGGCGGGAAGCTTTTTTTTTGTGTTGTTGTTGTTGTTAAGAACTCAGTCACCGGCAATTGTTCTTATATTAGAATCATGACCTTAACTTGAAGGACCTCTCACTATTGTAAGAACCGCCAGCTATGATTAAGATACAAATATTCCACTGACAGAATTCATTCTTCTAATTCACGAAAAGAGTTAGGACAAAATTTGAGTGGCTTCCCTGTTATTTCCCACTTAATATTCATTCAACCTCAATTTAAACATCTATTCTTTTTTATTTCAACGTTCCTACTGACACAGATATCATCATGTAAGGAAGCAAACCAGGGAAAGATGAACTTGAATATACAGAGCGTTCTTTTCTCGAAGCAGTCTTGGATAGAAATACTTTCGTTTCTTAAGAATTTATTGTATTTTATAGACATACCTAGTTACCGTGTATTGAAAAGTAATGATAGGAATTGAATTCAGGGTCTCAGTTTGAAATACACATTTTATCCTCCATAGAAACTACAGAGTAGCCCGAGCTTTGTTTAAGAACTAGGTCTCCTTAATAGCGATGCCCGCGTGAGGAGACGAAACGAGAGTCAATTTTCTTGAAATATGAGACTAGGCTGAGCGCTAGTAATGAAAAATAATTTCTCGATACGAGACAGCACGTTCACGACACGTTTTCAAGACGAGATAGCACATTCACGATACCTTTTCGAGACGAAACAGCACGTTCACGACACCTTTTCAAAACGAGATAGCACATTCACGGCAACTTTTCTAGACGAAACAGTGCATTCACGACACCTTTCAAAACGACATAGCACATTCACGACACCTTTTCTAGAGGAGACAGTGCATTCACGACACGTTTTCAAAACGAGATAGCACATTCACGACACGTTTTCAAAACGAGATAGCACATTCACGACACGTTTTCAAAACGAGATAGCACATTCACGACACGTTTTCAAAACGAGATAGCACATTCACGACACCTTTTCAAAACGAGATAGCACATTCACGACACCTTCTCGAGACGAAACAGCACGTTCACGACACCTTTTCAATACGAGATAGCACTTTCACGGCACCTTTTCTAGAGGAGACAGTGAATTCATGACACCTTTCAAAACGACATAGCACATTCACGACACCTTTTCGAGAGGAGACAGTGCATTCACGACACCTTTTCTAGAGGAGACAGTGCATTCACGACACATTTTGAAAACGAGATAGCACATTCATGACACCTTTTTGAGGCGAGACAGTGCATTCACGACACGTTTACCAAACGAGATAGCACATTTATGACACGTTTTCTAGAGGAGACAGCGTATTCGCGACACCTTTTCAAAACGAGATAGCACATTAACGACACTTTTTCTAGAGGAGACAGTGCATTCACGACACCTTTTCAAAACGAGATAGCACATTCACAACACCTTTCCGAGACGAGACAGCACGTTCACGGCACATTTTCAAAACGAGACAGCACGTTCACACCTTTTCTAGAGCTAACAGTACGTTCACGACACCTTTTCTAGAGCTAACAGTACGTTCACGACACCTTTTCTAGAGCTAACAGCACGTTTGCGATACCTTTTCGAGACGAGACAGCACGTTCACGACACCTTTTCGAGACGAGACAACACGTTCACGACACCTTTTCTAGAGCTAACAGCACGTTTGCGATACCTTTTCTAGAGCTAACAGCACGTTCGCGATACTTTTCCACAACGAGATAGCACATTTACGATCTTTTCAAGGGGAGATAATACATTCACGGCAACTTTCCGAGACGAGACAGTACATTCACGATACATTTTCGAGACAACAACACATTTACAACATCTTTTCGAGAGGATACAACTCCAAATCTCATTTCGTTGCAGCACTAGCACACACACCAAGACATTCTATAGCATGTCCCAATTCAGATGCCTATTTTTCGTTACACTTTTCGGTACACTGTGTGTTAACTCCTATACATGCAGTTTTGTTTGTAGCATGTAACAAACTCTGTCAGTTGTGTTGTTGAGACGTGATATAAGGACTCACTTAACAGTTCACTGCTAATTACTAGGAAAAAAATTTACTTTAGCGGGTGATTTTAAGAATATCATTCCAATGTTCCCATAGAACATAGCATACTGTATATGTATTGCTGTTTGTTGAAGGTCACCATTTCTTTTCAGTACCTGGACTATATGAGACTTGTGCATGCAGTTAAAGGTGGAATCTTTCGACATCACAGTAATATGTTCTTCAATTTTTGAACCCTGTCTCACCGGGAATCAAACTCGAGATCATATGCACCAAAGGCCCACGCGCTAATTACTAAGCCAACATAATCAGCTGTAGTTTTTGGAAGGATGCCCATCCACCCTAAGACCTATACACTCCCCCACATGTTTCTGATCTCCAATAATGTATCCTAGTATAGCCTTAATTAAAAGTGTTTTTTGTATAAATTATACATTTCTAATCGGGTTTTTAAAGTTCATAACTGATTTAAACGTCTCTACTGGTCCTGCTAAAATTTCAGTGGATTACTGTCATCATCTCCAATATTTCTTGTTGTTATAGAAGTATGTGTATTTTTTTTATTACACCGTATATGTTTTATTAATATCTCGTGTGTACATGACACTTTTTTGATTATTCCTCGTGTATAATATAATTTTTTAAAGACTTTGTTTTTAAAAATCTAATTCTTTGTTTCTTTTGTGTGTTGCAGGGAGCCGAGGACGGTGGTGCTGAGTAAAGGCAGCTCGGGTTTGGGTTTCAACATCGTGGGCGGGGAGGACGGGGAGGGCATCTTCATTTCGTTCATCCTCGCTGGTGGACCGGCGGATCTTAGCGGCGAGCTCCGTCGAGGTGATCAAATCCTCAGTGTGAATGGCATCGACCTCCGAACCGCTACCCACGAACAGGCAGCCAATGCACTCAAGGTAACTACTTCACTGACCTTTCACTTCTTCACTTTTAGTGGACAGTATGCAAATAGGGACTACATTAAACATACAGTGTTGCCAGTTGATAAGGCAGTAGATTTGAGTACTAAACAAGAAGGTAACAAGAATTTCAAGTCTTCCAGTTGTTTTTCATGTTATTTTTCTTTTTCGTTAGAATAATAATAATAATAATAATAATGATAATAATAATATCTTATTACATTTAAAACTACATGAACATACTGACAGAAAATAAAGGGGTACTTCCGGTTGACGTGGAAAGTTGAAATTTGGCATGATTGTAGCTTTTCGGGACTAACCCACAGTAAAATTGCTAAAAGTGATTTTTTTAAATTTTTAGTGTGTCTAAAGGGGTGATAAAGAAATTCTCCATGTTATTTAAATGGACTTTTTAAAACTTGTAATTTGATGTTTTAGGTATTTGAAATTGGAATAAAAATTGAACTTCGGTATGCTTGTACTTTTTTTCTATAGGATTATTTAACAAAACCATTAAAAATAAAAATTCCGAACTTTAGAGCGGTTTTATGGGGAACTGAGAAAAATTCCCCGTGTTATTTATTTGGGACATAAGTTATTGGACACTTCCTGTAGGGCTACAATGATTAAATTTAACATAATTGTAGCTATTCGGAAAATTGCCAAAAGTGAATTTTTTTATTTAGGGGGTCTAAAGGGAGAGATGAAGAAGTTCCCATGTTATTTAAATGGACGTTTTCTTTGGGTACAAAATGTTCTTTTAGGTAGTTGAAATAGGAAAAGAAACTTCAAAATCGGTAGAATTGTAAGTTTAAGAGGTGCGAAGTCTGTAGGCCGAGCTAAAACGGGTATAATGGAACGTACCAGCTGATATTCGTATATTCAACTGTAATATCCTTAGTTCGATAACCTTTTCTGTTTGTATCAAGGTAGTTGTTCTTAATGGACATATTGTCGTTAACAAAATAGACTACTTTACTTTAGATCTACGCTCTTAAATTCAAGGAAATATTGAGAGCAAATGCACGAGATTCACTCTTGAAGGAAATGCTGATAGATACCGTATGTGATGTGTGGGTCTGGGGACGATGCCCCCATCTGGCCAAAGGCTAGTTATTTATTATAAAATCGTGAGTGTAGTCAACAATTGTATAGTACATAGTAGAGGATGTCAAAATCATACGTCAAAAAAAAAAAAATAAAAAAAAAATAAATAAATACTGATAAAGGTATCTTGAAAATAAATAATATTTAAGTTGTTAGTCTTCAAACACAAAAATGATATACATCCGTTTGATGAAATTAGTGTCGTAACTTCAGAGTGGAAGGACAATTTGAGTACAGTTTTCAGTAAATTAAAAAGAATGTAGTTTTCTGTACCTTCCAGCCATACTACCGTTATTCCCAAAATAAATTTTACCGAACGGAAAGAGCTTTTGTCGCTGACTGTACATAATATTATCACTGGCTGAGTGGTATAATACTCATGTTTGGAAGGAAGGTTCCATGGTTCAATTCCTGGGGTCCGTGCAGATCTATTGTGAACGGCATCATATCACTGCCTTTTTGTTTTGAAGAGGTTTTCCCGTTTCTTTCCCTAATCTCATTCCATGAGTTCCTTCATAACCATTCACTTCCAATACTTTCATAACCATTAATCAGTTATCTCCCTTAGCCTAAAGGAGAGGAGAGACGTATTTTTTTACCCCATGAGTTGTTAAATTAAAATGTTACCTTTCCTTGACATGCTAAATTAAAATTTTATTTTTTCGCGAGACATTAAATTAAAATTTGTTTTCTTTCGCATGAGACGTTGACTTAAAATGTAATTTTTCCCCTCTGTTAGACTTTTAAATCCAAATTTTGCTTTTTTTTTTTCTTTCGTGAATCATTCATTGTTCTTTCGTGAAATTTTCATTGTTCCATGATACGTTAAATTAACATTTACTTATTCCATGAGACGTTAAATTTTGCTTTTTCTGTCAAACAAAGTAGTAGTATTTTTTTTTTTCACGAGATTAATTATTTTCCCTCCCGTACTAGTCAAGAATTTTGTACACACATTTAGACTATTTTTCAGTTGATTTCAGATTTGTGCGTTAACACACGAAGGGGGGGGGGATTCAGAGGGGCTCAAAATTTTAAAAAAAAATTAAAGAAAAATTCCGATTTCTCTCAAACTTCCCCACCTCAGGTTGAAATATTTCTATTCTAAAGAGAATGAGATACGAACCGTGATAACCTAGGATAAATAGGGCTGATGCTGTAGCTGCTTGACTGAAAGTCTATAATTTACCTTAAAAAATAAAACTTAAAACCATTAATTGATTTTTTTAATATTTTATTTAGAGTACGGACGTAGAAAAAAAATATCATTGTATTCCTTTTCCTTACTTCTAGTAGTACGGAATTGTGGGAGGTGAAATAAAGTCAACAAATAAAACAAGAGAAGCATGATCCGGAAAACGTGTAATCTGATGAGGAATTAGAAAAAAAAAAGGGAGAAAAAATCCGTTAATTAATTTTGTAAGACAAAGAAGAGAAGCGAAGTCCCTTGTCTTTTTTTTTTTTCATTTCTTTTTAGTAAGGATTAATGTCACTAAGTTGATTAAATTTATAAACATCTCCTTCTTTACTTCCTGTATTTTTCTTTCTTATCCTTGTTTAAAATTCCCTCCTCGTCTTCTTTAAGACCAGAAGCAACATTTCAGAATCGACAGACAGACTGGGATCATAAATTACACGCTGTAACGGTATTATTGCTTGTAAAGCAAGATAATTGGATGGCCCTGAATCCCTCAGACACTCCTCTTCACTATTCTAACTACTGAATTCATCGTTTGTATAGTGGTTATAGACCGAATTAGCCCTGGAGAAGTAGATATTTCCAGTACGTTTTTAGACGCGAAATTACTGTCACTGCCCGATGGGCTTTTGCATGAATTGTGGTTTCTGTGTGGCTTGTGTTTCTAATTGGATTAAACTGAAATGGTAGGGCGGGGAGGAATGAAAGAGGAAGCTTTGAAGTGATTTATTGGTTCATTGCATTTCCTGCAGAGAGGTAGATAAGTTTACAGTTTGCTAACAGCAAGGTTTGTTCATTGCTTACTCTGTGTAATTTGATATTCTGTTCCACTAATGTCTTCGAGTTAGGATTTTACCGAAAGGCAGGTTCTAGCTTAAGCTAGACTGCCATGCTTCAAGAATCTTGTAGCTGTCATTAAAAAAAAAAAAAAATCCTTGCAATCCCATATTTCTATTTACTGTTTACACTTTACAACTTTATGAAAGCAAGAAAGGATTTTCCACCCATGCAGCACTGCACTCTAGTGGAGAAATTGTCAACCTCCTAAATTAAAAACGTGTATTTTGGCGCACTTTCCCTCCCTGTCAAAAAGAATCCGTCGTTTCGGGAGCGTTTTTTTTTTTTTTTTTTTTTTTTCGTCAGTGGGAGGGCGATAGCAGGTAGCAATTTGCACCAGAAAGGTGTACATGGTTTGACTCCTCGCAAGATGAAAAAAAAATTGCATGTCCCTTTCAAGACGGACAAATATTGTAGAGTTGCAAGAGTTTTTAAATGACAGTTATAAGATGCTTGCAGCATGGCAACCTAACTTTACTTTCTGTTACGTAAAAAAGTGGGAGCCATTAAAGTCAGCCTAGTGGGGACTCCTTTATACCAAGATATATTTACTCTGTCCATCTGTCCGTTCAGGAAGACAAAAAAACCTCAATAAATACAAGATGGATCACCATCAATTTTGTCCAGGATGTAGAATGCCAAAAAATTAGTAATCGAGTTCTTTGATGGAGGTGATTTGTCCACCGGATGTGGTAGAAAACAACCATTTCCGGTTAACATTGATCACTATAGAGCAAAAACTGTAATAGGTAGCGAGAATCGATTTCCCGCAATCGATTAAGCGCCTCAAAAATAAGTTTCATTTTCATCCTTAATTCTCTACTAAAACCGGAAGTGGTGTAAATCTAGTACAACTTCCGGTTTCAATATTGATCTGGAGAGAGCAAAATAATAAGAGATAGTTAGAAGCGTTTTTTAAGAGGGGGTTGTGTATTCAAACTGGAAGTGATATAAATCAGCTATTTCCGATTTTAACGTTTTTCGCTATAGAGTAAACAAACTGCAAGTGACATAAATCAGCTATTTCCGATTTTAACGTTGGTCGCTATAGAGTAAACAAACTGCAAGTGACATAAATCAGCTATTTCTGATTTTAACGTTGGTCACTATAGAGTAAACAAACTGCAAGTGACATAAATAAGCTATTTCCGATTTTAACGTTGGTCGCTATAGAGTAAACAAACTGGAAGTGATATAAATCAGCTATTTCCGATTTTAACGTTGGTCGCTATAGAGTAAACAAACTGCAAGTGACATAAATCAGCTATTTCCGATTTTAACGTTGGCCGCTATAGAGTAAACAAACTGGAAGTGATGTAAATCAGCTATTTCCGATTTTAACGTTGGTCGCTATAGAGTAAACAAACTGCAAGTGACATAAATCAGCTATTTCCGATTTTAACGTTGGTCGCTATAGAGTAAACAAACTGCAAGTGACATAAATCAGCTATTTCTGATTTTAACGTTGGTCACTATAGAGTAAACAAACTGCAAGTGACATAAATAAGCTATTTCCGATTTTAACGTTGGTCGCTATAGAGTAAACAAACTGGAAGTGATATAAATCAGCTATTTCCGATTTTAACGTTGGTCGCTATAGAGTAAACAAACTGCAAGTGACATAAATCAGCTATTTCCGATTTTAACGTTGGCCGCTATAGAGTAAACAAACTGGAAGTGATGTAAATCAGCTATTTCCGATTTTAACGTTGGTCGCTATAGAGTAAACAAACTGCAAGTGACATAAATCAGCTATTTCCGATTTTAACGTTGGCCGCTATAGAGTAAACAAACTGGAAGTGATGTAAATCAGCTATTTCCGATTTTAACGTTGGTCGCTATAGAGTAAACAAACTGCAAGTGACATAAATCAGCTATTTCCGATTTTAACGTTGGCCGCTATAGAGTAAACAAACTGGAAGTGATGTAAATCAGCTATTTCCGATTTTAACGTTGGTCGCTATAGAGTAAAAAACGTTAAGACATAGGGAGAAGCAGTTTTTTGGAATCAATCAGTGTTCGTAGGTTTCTAAGAAAATATTCCTCGCCTGACAAAATTTTCCCGTATCAAATTTTCCCTAGATTGTTGAGTGTGCAATTCCTATGACAGAAGTTATGTAATAAGATTAATTTAGTTATATTAAAGGAAATGCCAACAATATTTGTTTCATTCATTTGCTTTTCGCTTCTGTTTTGTAAACATTTTCCTTCACTATTTTTTTAGACACAAGTACACCCAGCTAACAGTGGTGCACATGTTATGCTACTTTGAATAGACACACACACACTATTGCTATTTTTTTGGTTTATTTCTGAAGAACAAAGAAAAATTTAAGGATTTGTATTGGTCAATCAATCAGCGCGAGAATTTCCCTGGATTTTCAGGTTTGATCGAAAAAATTCTTTTTACCGTTTATGCTAAATTTCCCTACGAAATTTCCCTACATTTAGGGAAATATCCCTCAGACTTCGAACATTGGAATCAATTATGCGTCTAAAGAATGTATCTATTTAATATCTACTGTAATATATCAACTAAAAACCGGAAGTAATTTGTTGGACTGTATTTAAAAAAAAAAAGATAAACCGAACTTCTTTATGTGGTGTACCCGTGACACTGTTAGCTTCTCCTTGAGCTGAGTAATTAATGGTTTCCTCACGCAGGTAGTCAGCGAACGTTAAATAATGCTGTTGTCGATAAGATACTTTACTCCCTGTGTTGTCCGGTTAAAAGGAAAATTGTGGCGTCTGATCGTGAGAGTTGGACAGAACATGTCGTGCGTTGGATGCAGGCTTGCCAATCATACGATAATTTAATCCTTAATGCTGTATACGATAATCCCCGTGCGATAATAGGTGAATATACTATAATTTAAGCCTTAATTCTATATACGATAATCCCCTTGCGATAATAGGTGAATATACGATAATTTAAGCCTTAATGCTATATACGATAGTCCCCTTGCGATAATAGGTGAATATACTATAATTTAAGCCTTAATGCTGTATACGATAATCCCCTTGCGATAATAGGTGAATATAGGATAATTTAAGCCTTAATGCTATATACGATAATACCCTTGTGATAATAGGTGAATATACGATAATTTAAGCCTTAATGCTATATACGATAGTCCCCTTGCGATAATAGGTGAATATACTATAATTTAAGCCTTAATGCTGTATACGATAATCCCCTTGCGATAATAGGTGAATATAGGATAATTTAAGCCTTAATGCTATATACGATAATACCCTTGTGATAATAGGTGAATATACGATAATTTAAGCCTTAATGCTATATACGATAGTCCCCTTGCGATAATAGGTGAATATACTATAATTTAAGCCTTAATGCTGTATACGATAATCCCCTTGCGATAATAGGTGAATATAGGATAATTTAAGCCTTAATGCTATATACGATAATACCCTTGTGATAATAGGTGAATATACGATAATTTAAGCCTTAATGCTATATACGATAATTCCCTTGCGATAATAGGTGAATATACGATAATTTAAGCCTTAATTCTATATACGATAGTCCCCTTGCGATAATAGGTGAATATACTATAATTTAAGCCTTAATTCTATATACGATAATCCCCTTGCGATAATAGGTGAATATACGATAATTTAAGCCTTAATTCTATATACGATAATCCCCTTGCGATAATAGGTGAATATACGATAATTTAAGCCTTAATTCTATATACGATAGTCCCCTTGTGATAATAGGTGAATATACGATAATTTAAGCCTTAATTCTATATACGATAGTCCCCTTGTGATAATAGGTGAATATACGATAATTTAAGCCTTAATTCTATATACGATAGTCCCCTTGCGATAATAGGTGAATATACGATAATTTAAGCCTTAATTCTATATACGATAGTCCCCTTGTGATAATAGGTGAATATACGATAATTTAAGCCTTAATGCTATATACGATAGTCCCCTTGCGATAATAGGTGAATATACGATAATTTAAGCCTTAATGCTGTATACGATAATCCCCTTGCGATAATAGGTGAATATACGATAATTTAAGCCTTAATGCTGTATACGATAATCCCCTTGCGATAATAGGTGAATATACGATAATTTAAGCCTTAATGATGTATACGATAATTCCCTTGTGATAATAGGTGAATATACGATAATTTAATCCTTAATGCTATATACGATAATCCCCTTGCGATAATAATTAGCTGAATATACGATAATTTTAGATTACATACTTATTTTTGGCAGTTTTTGAATGTGCAAATAAATTGTACATGTGCATTAGACAATTATAAATTACACACACTAAACTTTTCAACAGTCATTTCCACTAAAATAAATTAATACCGATTTGAGAATTGACAAATGCCAACCCTGCATCCATTCTTTAAATTCAATTACGTCTGCGAGGAGGTGAAAATATTGTTATTCAGAGCAATGCTAATAAGGATTTTAAAAATGGAGAGAGAGTGAACTGAGTATTACTAGATAAGTTTATTGTATATTATTGCTATTATTAGTAGGTAGCGCACTGTCAGGCTTTTGCAGTACAGAGTCCACGACATACGTTAAGTAGGGTAGATCATTCCAGGCCTCCTTACGTAAGACGAATTTGTCACTAACTGACGTGAAGAAAGAAAGAAAAAAAAAACGTTTAATAATGCTGAAATTCAAAAACTCAATGAGTTGAGTTGAGTTGAGTTTATCGTCCCGTTCAGCAGCGAGGCTATATAAAACGTGGACCTACTGATTAACGTGGAATCCGAACCACATGAGCTCCCGCCGGGAATCGAACCCGGGTCTTCCGCGCCAAAGGCGCGTAAGCTTTATAAATAGAGTACAGACATTCTTACAACGCAATGGTTAAAAATAATCGACAATAGTTAAATACTAGGATAATGAACGTCCAAGTCTACAAATGTATTGGCGATGTATTTCTTTCTTCAGATGTAAAGGACTGTCTGTAAATTTTATTTATATTGAAAATTTCTAAATCGTACGTAAATCGGATACTTGTATGTTACACGATTATACTCCAAGACAAAGGGGGCAGGTGGGGGCAATTACCTTCCAAGATTTTGAGGAATATATATACTTTAATAGATTCTCTATTAATACATTAGTACAAAACGTGAAAGTCTTATATCGGTGATTCTCTTGCCCTTCCCCCCCCCCCCTTAAATGAAATCTGAATGACGCCCCTAAAAGGGAGACAGTGATTATGAGTGAAATAATGCAAAATAGAAAGTGGAAGAACTCGGAGAAAATCGATTCACACAGTAGCCTATTTATCCACCACAAAACCCAACTGTTGCGAACTAGGATCGAACCAGGGACTCGACGCATCAGAGGTAACCCCTCTACCACTGAGCCACCATTTTTGTATTCATTGCTATATATACACAAGAACTTAATGTGAGTCGGTGATAAGTGCCTTGGAGTTGCCTCTGGTCTGTGCACAATTAAATTGATAAGTTTCGTGAAGGCTACTTTCGCAAATTAATCATTAACTCCCAAGAAGTCCCTCCCCCACTTTTTTCTTAATACAATCGACTCGAGCATACCTACGGTAGTTGATATTTTGTAAGTGATGAATTTGTCTTAAAATGTGATCAATAGACTACTAGGTTATATATCTATCTATTAAAATGCTACAATAGCAATTAAAAGCTCCTGAGCTCCAACCTATAACTTTAGCTTTCAAATCTTTCATTTATGGTTATGTGTGATTTCACGTTTAACAGAGACGAACATTTTGAGTATTTGTACTTTAAGTAGTCTAAATTAGTTAACTATATCTTTTTCATAAAGTTTATGATATAAAATTATTGTTCAGAGCCTTTGTATTTTAATAAGCCTTCTCTAAAATCAATGCATGTGAGTTGTGCTTCCATCTTCCGAGTTCTTTTAAACTATGTGTATATGTTTGTGGCCAATATTTTCGACAATGAGATCTCGGAAACTACAGGCTCTAGAAAGATGACGTTTTCACTGATCAATTGGAAATTTTGCGTAGATTGTCCAGTTCTAATTGAATATTTAAAAAAAAAACATGGCCATTATTTCTTTATTATATTTTTAAGGGTACGCTGGAAGCGTTAAAATTAAAAAAAAAAAAGCAGCATCATATCCTATGTGTTATACATTCCAACACCACAATGTTGTATATTGGGGTTGTATATGTCTCAGGCGTTTGTTCCATGGCCGAATAGTGAAAAAGGAAGGATAACCATGCCCAATGAACACCATTATAATTAATTGTATATGTAATGTATTTGCTTATTACATACTGCATGCAAGAAGAAAGAAAACACTGGTCATACATGAATTAGAAACTCCAACCGGAAGTAGGCTCAAATCTTGCAAACGGTGCGAGATATTGAGAAAAAATAATCGAATATATATATATATATTTATTTATTTATAATGTGTACGTTTGTCTGTGTGTGTGTGGTACGGTATTATGGAGTGGCGTTTTCTTTTGTACAGTATTATGAAGTGACGGTTTACTTTGCACCCTTCAGTTCATTGTTTAATTTTAATGGAATTCGAAATTTGGATAATGTCCGTTTGGACTAGAAATCAAATCCGGGTCTTCATCTCACCGTGCCTATGCCCTAACCACTGCGTTACACGGGCCGCTCTCGGACCAGCCACACATTTTCACTCTGTGTCGGTGTTCAGTTACTCATTAGCCACATATATTAGCTTTCTAGCTCTTCGAGCCTCTGTGTAGCGTAACTGGTGGCTGGTCAGAGACTGCGTATTGTAGTAGTTAGCACAGGGGCACGGTACGATGGGGACAAGGGGCCTTATGCAGAGTCGCTTTGACGCGTTGTTAGTACCATACTAAAGAGTTCGACTAACATATGTTTCCTGCAGTAGTAAGGCCCTGCTATGACGCTATGACACTAATCATACGTCAAAACGACTCTGCATAAGGCCCCCGGATTTGATTTCTAGTCCACAAGGACATTATCCAAACTTCGAATTCCATTAAATTAAACAGTGAACTGAAGGGTACAAAGTAAAACGTCATTTCGTAATTCTCTACAAAAGAAAATATCATTCCATAATACCGTACAAAGTAAAGGCCATTCGATAATACCGTTCAAAGTAAAACGCCACTTCATAATACTGTACGAAGCAAGACGTCACTGATAACCATACAAAGTAGAACGTTACTCCGTTATGGCGTACGAAATAAAACATTACCCCATTATACCGTTCGTGATTGAGGAATTGTTGAACATGAAGAGCTAGGAAAATGGCAGTCATCGAATTAATAAGAACTAACCTAATCCTACATTTTCTATGGAAGTTTGACCTGTGTAAATTGACCCTGTATTCTTCATCTGTATAGGTGCATGTATATACTGTAGGCACCAAGATCTAAGGTCGTGTAAAAATCTTAACGTAAAGAAGGAGAGTTTCTGTTGTTCCAATAAAATAAACCTGCACAGAACCATGCGTAAAAATGCATATTAAATACATTGTATTGTTACATCGTATTATTATTACTATATTAGTGTCAGCATCTTAAACTGCAAGTTATTAATTTTTGTTTGTTGAATTATAATTGTTTTTGTTTATTTAAATCAGGGAGCTGGCCAGACAGTGACCATTGTTGCACAGTACAAACCTGACGAGTACAACCGCTTCGAAGCCAGGATTCATGATTTGAAACAAAATATTGTCATGTCGAGTCAACACATGCAGGGCAGCGGTACTTTGTTACGAACATCGCAGAAGCGATCGCATTATGTCAGGTAGGTATATTATTATTATTACTACTATTATTTTACGTAGTGAAGATAGCACATTTCCCTCTGGAGAATCGATTTGTTTCAGGAACACGTTAGATGCAGTAGTGTAATTTTAGATTTTGCTGGGGGAGGGGGGGGGGGGAAAGATCCCCTACTCATATAAGAAATTCATGTTTTTTATTAGTATGTTAGTATACAATTGATTAAAACATATGTATTTCTCAAACTCAAAGGGGACAATTGCCCCCTCCTGCACTCCCCAAATGACGCCCCTGGTTAGATGAACGTTTACAGAAATCCATGGATTCACATTTCTCAAGACTATTACTAAGAATGCATTTCTGGAATAGGTTCCAGCCCGTACTATATGACTTCATTTTCATTTCTTTTTTATGCCTCTTAGCAGTTCAAGAAGTGAAAGGAATTTGATGGAAAGCCCACATTTAAGAAACAGCCTAATCATGCTCTCATATTCAGGGGTGCCCACAAGGGGGGCTATGACGCAAAGTGCGTCATTGAAATATTTGGGGGGGGGGTAAAAATCTGTATAAATATGTTTGAGGGAGTGTAAAAATTAATCGAAAAGAAGATTTTTTTCATGGAAGAACACCTACGGGTAGACAATTGAGGGGGGGGTGCGTCACGGACATAAGGGGGGTGGGCACCACTATCATATTTCACTTACACATAACTCTACAGTATATGCCATATTTGCTGCCCTAAGACGTACTTTTCTTTCCTTTGAGAATAACTCTTAAGAGCCTGACATACTAAAAAAAAATACAAAATATATCAGTTTTCTTTTGCTTGTTTATTCATAAGTGGAAGATAATAATGAAATGCAACTTACAACAATAATAGATAATGTTATTCTACAACAGAAAATATGAACCTCGAAAATTTTCAGTGTTGCCACCCATAGAAATTACAGTATTGCTAGAATAACATTTTCCCCAAAATGTAAGTTACTCTGGCGACTAGAGAAACGAACTCAACTGCATTTGATTATGTATCATGTTGCCGTGAACTTCTATGAACTGCTTTTTAAATAATAGTTGTATTTAGTTTGTAATAAACAATAGTTTTAACATACAGTTACTAAAATTAAATAATGTTATATAAAATGCAGTTCACAGGATTCAAAGACAACATATTACGTAATCAAGTGCAGTTGAGTTCGTTCCTCTAGTCCGTGCCTTAACTTAAGATTTTGGCAAAATGTTACTTTGGCAACACTGTAATTTCTATGGATAGTAACACTGAAAATGTTTCAGGTTCATATTTTCTGTTGAAGAATAACATTAACTATGATTGTGGTAAGTTGCATTTCATTATCTCCTTTCACTTATGAAAAACAAGCAAAGGAAAAATGGTAAATTTTGTATTATTTTTACTACGTCAGGCTCTTAAGAAATCAGTACACTTTAAACGCCGATACAGATTCTGAATATTTAAATAATTATTTTCGATTTAGTATGGTTTAATGATGTCTTTACTTCCTTATGGTTTGTAACAACATTCCAGCTATCTACAGTTCAATGACTCAGTAACCTAATTCGGATAAAGTCGTTTTAGTCACTGTTTGATAGTTTCAACATTTTTCTCTGACCGCACATATGCTATAGGGATTCTTAGATACACATGCTATTTTATATTTAGTTAAGCGGTGGTAGCTCCGCATTCTAAGTTATCACTTTCTTCAAAATATAAAAGAATCTTTATCATACGCAGTGATTTTTCTCCCCTCGAGATTGAATACAGGAAATGCGTTGCGTCTTATACCAGGAATTACGGTATATTATAATTGCTAAACATCTAGATATGTCCTCTTAACTTTGACATACTAAAAATAATACAAAATTTATCATTTTTCTCTTGCTTATTTTTTATAAGTGAAAGGAGATAATGAAATGCAACTTACCACAGTCATCGATAATGTTATTCTGCAACAGAAAAAATAAACCTGAAGAATTTTCAGTGTTGCTATCCATAGAAATCATAGTGTTGTCAGAATAACATTTTCCCTAAAATCTAAGTTACGGCAGCGACTAGAGGAACGAACTCAACTGCATTTGATTACGTATCATGTTTTGGTATCCTGTGAACTATTTTTTTTTAAAGATAATATTATTATTTAATTTTAATAACTGTATGTTAAAACTATTTTGTTTTATTTAAAAAAGTAGTTCACTGGATTCCAAGACAACATGATAACTAAGCAAATTTAGTTGCGTTTGTTCCTCTAATCGCTGCCTTAACTTAGATTTTGGGAGAAATGTTATTCTGGGAACACTGCAAGTTCTGTGGATGGCAACACTGAAAATTCTTCAGGTTCATATTTTCTGTTGTAGAATAACATTATCTATGATTGTGGTAAGTTGCATTTCAGTATCTCGTTTCACTTACAGAAAAAAAAAGTAAAACAAAAATGGTATTTTTTAAAAAAATGTTTAGTATGACAGACTCTTAAGAGTCTTCATCCCTGCGAAATTAAAATACCACTAATTTTACAGTAATTATGTGATATCTTCAAATAGATAAAAGATAATTGAAATATGGAACAAGAGCGCCCTAGACAATATTATTTTGCGTGAGGTACTGTTATCACAGGTCACCTAGTGGCTTTCCGTTTTCAGCTGTTTAGAAACGTGAAAATAAATGCCGATTTTCAAAATGGCTCGAAATCGAAAGCAGATAAGTAAGTCGTGATAACGGTTTCTCATGTGAAATGATATTGTCTAGGGCGCTCTTGTTCCACATTTCGATTATCTTTTATCTATTTGAAGATATCACATAATTATTGTAAAATTAGCGGTATTTTAATTTCGCCGGGATGAAGACTCTTAAGCAACGTAATGCGCTTTAACTGCACAATAATTCTGTATACCGACATAGCAATTCCCTAGAGAAAGAAGCTTTAACTACAAATAAACAGAAAAAACTGTTATTTAAGAAAAGCATATTAATTGAGTACGCAGCTATTAAATACTGTTTTCTTTTTCTTATTCTGTTGTAAACTGTTAACGATACTTTATAATGCATCGAAGTAGATATATCTACTAGTACGAAATGAAATACTCACATGTCTCTTGTCTTTCCAAAAGGATAAATAGAATTTTTAGCTGCTACTTCCCGCATCATTCGTTTGAGCTGGGTTCTAGAATGGGAATGAGCATTTTAGGTTACTTTTGTAGTTAGTTAAAAGTAATAAGATAGACTAGGACTTTAAACTCATCTAACCGGGTCCAGTAGTGCTGTTTTGTAATACAGCTCTCGTGGAGTTGAGCTAATGTGGTGGGAAACGGCCTATATACTCTGAGGATTGATCTTGCATGATGGTCTATGACCCGCCACGGCTTCTAATTAACAGTTCAGTTATTGTTCAGAGCCCACGTTAATAGTAGGTACTGTCCTTCATAACCTTGGTGCTGTATAAGAATTCAAAACAAACAAAATAATACAAACGAAACAAAAGGAAGAAACACAAACATAACAAAATTAAGGAACAAACGAAAGGAATAAGCAAAAACAGATGAACAAACAAACGAGACCAAACAAATAAAAGGAACAAGTAAACAAAACAAAGCCAATCTAAAAACAGCTGTATTTTCTAAAATTGCCTGTGTGATTACAGATGAATAACACAGTGATACAAATCTATGTAATATGTTGAGTTTTGAAATATTAAATTAACACTAAATTATGTTTTCACCTTAGGGTTCGACTCAAAAACTGCAGAAAAAAAATGCCTGTCGTTTGAATAGACAGAACACACATGAGTATTCAATTTGATCGTAGTACATACGCATATGGTTACTAATTTTCTAATGTTACATTTTTCTTTTTTAATTGTAATTATTAAGTATTCTACTTGTTGGCAAGTCCTGGGACTAATGAGTTTTTATTTATTTATTTATTTAGGTTTGGGCCTAGAAATGTTTCTTCCAGTTTCTGGATCTTCAACTTCCTCTTTTAACTCTCAATATTTTCTTCTGTTTTTTTCAAATCATCGATCAATTGTGTTCTTCCTATTTCTCACTTTCCTTCCATCTTTCCTTCTATGGCGGTATGAAGAGGACAATTTCTTCCCAATATGTGTCCAATCCAATTGGCCTTTCTACGAAGGATGGTAGCTGGAAGCGTCCTCTTCTCTCCTATCCGTTTTAAAACATCTTCGTTTGTTACTCTTTCTGTCCATTTTATCTTCTCCATCTTCCTCCAACACTACATTTTGAAGCTCTCTAAATATTTCTTCTCTAACTTTCGGGTAATGTCCAAGTCTCTGAACCATAAAGTCCAGTACTCCAGATATAACACTTGATCAACTTCCACGGAAGTATAGCATATAAGAATCGAGTGTTTTCTTTATCATAAAAATACAGTGTGGTTTATTTCTTTATATCTAATGTCTTTATTAAATGAAAAGCGAAGTGTTCATAATATTTACATTTTATAAAGTTGCTTTTAACTGTAATTCGTTTCGTTATGCAATCATGTATTTACATATAGTACATAGTAATGAGAAGTAACTTCCTATTTTTAAAATTTTATATCGGGTGTAGCAATGCAGATTCCATAATGAACTTGTGTTATTTCATTATGTCATAGATCCCGTTACTTAAGTTTTTTTTTTTTTTTTTTTTTTTTAATTCTTTTTCATATTTTCATCTTCTAAGAGATCTCTTTTAAATGGAATAGAAAGAGTAAAATGTTTTGGCTTTCAAGAGGAAGCGAAAATTATTAAAAGATTTCTTTTGAGTTTAAACGTTCCATGCCATGCCTGTTAGGCTAAGGGAGATGGATTATTAAGATAAGTGAGTGAGTGATGAAAGAATTGGTGTAATCAGATTGTGGGAGGAAACGGGAGTTCCCCGAGAAACTCGACGAACACAATGTTCTTCTTCACCACAAAGTTACTTGGCCGGGAATTGAACCAGGAAGCTCTATCATTGAGCCACCGTGCCTCGCTGTTAAAAGGTTTGAAATAAGTTGAATGGAAGTCAATGAGTCAGCATGGGAAAGAGTGTCTTCTGAATTCAAAAATAAAAAAACTTACGAAAATCTGATGCTCATTGGTAACTAAACGAGTCGTTGGTATTCGTATGAATAAGTGAATGAATGAATGAAAGTCAGAATCTAGCTACAAACTTGCAAAATTTTGCATATTTTCAGTAGATAAAATTGGAAGGAAATAGGAAGGAACTTCTTAGTGGCTAATGTTTTATAGAATTAACTTACGTTTCTTGTATCTTAATATTATATGAAAACTCCAGCGATCAGGATTTAGGCCCTTTTCACAAACAAAAGTAAGTTTTAGTAACAGAGTGTAAAATCTTCACTTGAACAGATCTTGGTAAGTATCTGTTATGAAGCAGTTGCCAAAATTTTTAGTGGAGATTCCTATCATCTTCAGTGGCGATTCCTTAAAGTTTTTGGGTGGCCTTGCGTAGGGTAGTCGCTAACGCTCTCACCTTCGCTGCGAGTGGTCCCTGGTTCTATTCTCGGTGGAGGCACTCGATCGAAAAAAGTGTAAAAAGCTTTTTCAGACCAGCCGTCCAGAATGATGTTTTCCTGGGTTTTCCTCATTTAAAACTAGACAAATGCCGGAATGTTACCTAACATACAGGTTACAATCTACTCCCGTCCTTCCCCAATGCTTTTTTCCCTTCCATTTCCTTGGATAGTGAATCGCCGAGGGACGTCATCCCTCATACGTAACAGGCTAACATGGAGACTAACATGGCCGTAGATGCTGAAAGCCCAGAAATCTAATTCCTAATCCTAGTGACGGGCTAACATGACCATAGATGCCGAAAGCCCAGAAATCTAATTCCTAATCCTAATCCTAGTGAAGGGTTAACATGACCATAGATGCCAAAAGTCCAGAAATCTAATTCCCAATCCTAATCCTAGTGACGGGCTAACATGCCCATAGATGCCGAAAGCCCAGAAATCTAATTCCTAATCCTAATCCTAGTGACGGGCTAACATAGCCATAGATGCCGAAAGCCCAGAAATCTAATTCCTAATCCTAATCCTTAAAATTTTTAGGTGGTTCAGTTCTCTGAGTGTTCAAATGTTTTAAGTGTGTCATTTCTGTTCTTGATAATATCGAGACATTTTTATTATAAGAAAGAACGTTTTTATTCTGATATTGAATGCATGCGTTACGTATTATGTAATGAGTTTGCTGTAGATATTTTAAGAAAATACCACTGAAGAAGATGAGAATTTCCACTGAAAATTTCGGTAATAACCAAATAACAGACATATATCAAGATTAGACCAAGTGAATATTTGTAATTTTGGGTCAGTTCAGTTCATTAAGAATAAAATTTTGTTTAAAATACGTTCGATTTCCAGGTTTATTTTGTTTATAAGATTTAAATTGTACTTCGAGTATCAAAATATTCATTTTCAATATTCGAACACGAATAATTGTTCTTCGAACAGTTATTCAAACAACAAAATTTCGAGGAATGACAATATAAAGTTTGAAGATGAAATCCGGACCTTAAAGGCAGAGGGGAGTGTCATTTTTATAAATTTTCATGAGAGAGAAAACGGTGACTTACTTCTTTTTGCCTTTAAGTGCATTCGGACTTATATCTAGTTTTACTGTTGCTATTTGATAAAGTATTCATAATACAACTACAAGCTTTCTAAGAATAAGAGATATCAGAACACGCGTTTCAGATCTGGAAATAACTCATTTTCAGAAAAAAAATGACTTACTCCCCTCTGCCTTTAACGTCCGGCAATAACAGGAATAATTTTATTCCAGTATGATTCTTTCTTTTGACGCTAATGTCATTACGGAATTACTGCACATCATTATTAATTTACTTTTCAGTTGTGTATAGGAACATAACTGTCAAGGTCTCGAAAGTAAACACATGACTATGTTCTAACAAACTTAAATTTTGACTGTTGGTAGATGCCGTATTTTATGCAATTGCCATATTTTATGCAATTTTGGAAGCTTGTACGTTAGAGAATAGGTCTTAAGCGGTAGAAAAGCATTTGGAACTGTAGAACCCTTTCTTGTGCATGGACCGCTTATGTGACTAATTTTTGTAACATTTGATTGAATAAAAAGGAAGAAGAATGTGGTTATTTATTGTCGCCAAACAAGACGATGTAATAAACAACGTCAAGGTTTAA
This sequence comes from Thermobia domestica, assembly GCF_964235325.1. Taxonomy (NCBI): domain Eukaryota; kingdom Metazoa; phylum Arthropoda; class Insecta; order Zygentoma; family Lepismatidae; genus Thermobia; species Thermobia domestica. Next base: position 307,652,746 of record NC_137457.1, read on the forward strand.
ATTACCGTATAAACATTATATATTGTTTCAAAACAACACCGGCAACGTTTGGGAGGTAATTCCTGACACCAAAGTAAGACAAACTTGGGTACACAAATGCTTCCTTTCGGAGTTATAGCCTGCCAAAAACATGAAAAAATGAGCTTTAAATGTCCATAGCTCCTAAACTATGGGATCTACCGTAATCGGGTCAAGACTTCACTTAGGAACTAATATGTGCGCTATCCAGAAATACATGTTTCAGAATCCTAAGGTACTCCGCAACAATTTTTATAGAGGGAGTTTGGCTATGGGCATATAATCAGAAGTACTCACCAACTATCTCTATAAAAATTGTTTCGCAGGCATCGCAGGATTCTCAAACATGGATAAGGCACATACTAGTTCCTAAGTAAAGTCTTGATCCGACTACTGAGGTCCCATAGTTTTGGAGCTATGGACCTTTAAAATTCGTTTTTTCATGTTTTCGGCAGCCTATAACTCCAAAAAAAAAAGTATTTGTATACCCAGGTTGGTCTATAGTTTTTGTCTTATCTTGAAGTCAGGAATCACTTACCAACGTTGTTGTTGTTGTTTTGAAATATCCTGTATATGTATCAATGATATTTACAATTATGATTAATACATACCATATTTATATTTTACATAGTATAAAATGAATGGAGGGGAAAAAATACAAAATGCATTCTACTCTAATTTAGAAATTTCTTCCTGAAAATTCATATGTGCTATGTGTATACACGTTTATCTATCATTATTATTATTTTTTTTTTATATACAAAAGATTCAAAAATCTTAAATCACCATTTACTAATTCTAGGTGGCAGTAAGTTATATAATTTAACTCCAATATAGGTATAACTTTTATCTTTTGTTTAGTCTAACATGTGAAGGAGAGAGGGTCTATATTTCAAAATCTTTTAAAAAAAATGTCTGTAAGATCCTGTTTCTTTAATCTGTCATTGTTCCTATCTTTTTTTTTTTTTTTTTTTTTTTTTTTTTAATGTTTGTCCCAGAATGATTGTGGGAGAATTATCCCATAATAATGTCCAACAAATGGGAGTAGAAGTATGCATAATATGCAGGAGTAAAAGCTCGATAATTTTTTACATAGGTGAATAATATGGACATTCCTGTTTAATTTCGTATCTATAGTGTTTTCAAAACTAGAAACAAAATGACGTTTGGAGAAACACGTGATACGCTGTTACCACTTCGGTGCGCATCCCGGTGAGTCATCAGCTGGAACTGTCCTTTTAGTCTTAACGAAAAGGAAAATCTCTAAATATTGGTTTGTTTGGATGGATGAAAGAATATGTTTGTTGTCCCAGTTTGTGCATGTTGGAAAGGGCGGGTCAGTGTTTTTTTATATCATTTCCATCGCAAAAGAAACCCCGTCTTTCCTTCTGAAAACACGTGTTTACTATTTAGCGGTAACATTGGAATGTTGAGGTCTGTTGCCAAGGAAACCGTCCACCCACTGTTTCTAAAATAGCGTTTATGATTCGATCCTCGCTGAGTGACCGCTGTAACTATGTGACGTAGATTCCCTTCTTCAACACAAATCTGCACGTTTTTTTGAGCTGTCAATCTGTTTCTAGTTTCGAAAGCACTTTAAGAGTCTTCATCCCGGCGAAATTAAAATACCGCTAATTTTACAGTAATTATGTGATATCTTCAAATAGATAAAAGATAATCGAAATGTGGAACAAGAGCGCCCTAGACAATATTATTTTACACGAGAAACCGTTATCACGACTCACTTATCTGCTTTCGATTTCGAGCCATTTTGAAAATCGGCATTTATTTTCGCGTTTCTAAACAGCTGAAAACGGAAAGCCACTAGGTGACTTGTGATAACGGTACCTCACGCAAAATAATATTGACTAGGGCGCTCTTGTTCCATATTTCAATTATCTTTTATCTATTTGAAGATATCACATAATTACTGTAAAATTAGCGGTATTTTAATTTCGCCGGGGTGAAGACTCTTAACTGTATCCCTAATAGGTGAACTGAGAATTCTTCTGCCCCAATCATGAAAATCACGAAACTACTAAGGTGAAAGTATAAGGTCTCTGTGTTATTTTGATTAAGTTTTTAGATGTGTGTGTAACTTATTGTTTATTTGAATGTTTCAGGGCGCTGTTTGATTATGACCCTAATAAAGATGACGGTTTGCCTAGCCGAGGTCTACCTTTTAAATACGGCGATATTCTCCACGTAACGAATGCTAGTGATGATGAATGGTGGCAGGCGAGACGTGTACTACCAACGGGGGATGAAGAAGGCATGGGAATTATTCCTTCGAAACGAAGGTGGGAAAGAAAGCAAAGAGCGAGGGATCGTACGGTTAAATTTCAAGGAAAAGGACCAGTAGTCGATAGGGTAAGTCTCTCATAAGGTGTGTGTGTATATACACGCGCGAGAAAACTGTGATTAAACTGTCAGATTGTTTATATTGTCATGGAATATAGGGTGTTACAAAAAAAATGTGACACAATATTTTGGGAACAGATTCCTTATATCAAAATAAGAAAAAAAAAGTTTATATGGACCTGCGCTCAAAAGTGGATAGTTTTGGAGTTGTAGGGTGCCGGAAACGTAAAACAAGTGAATTTTAAAAGTAAATAGGTCCACTGCTGTGGGACCTATCGTAGCCGGGTCAAGACATCACTGAGGAACTGGTATGTGAACTATCCAAATATCCATGTTTAAGAATGCTGCAGTACTTGCACACCAATTTTTACAGAGATAGATGGAGAGTGATCAAGTATTCCCGAACAGCCTCTCTAAAAATGATTGTGCAAGTACCGGAGGTTCTAAAAGATGGATAGTTCACATACTAGTTCCTCAGTGATGCCTTGACCCGACTACGATCAGTCCTATAGTCAGGGCCGGATTTCCCAATAGGCCCGGTAGGCCCGGGCCTATGGGCGCAAGCTCTCAGGGGGCGCACGGCCGAGAGAAAAAAAATAAAAAATATCTAGAAATAAAAATAAATAGCCATAACTTAACATATTTTTTGAATTGATTAAAAAAATCAGGCTAATAAAGCATTCTGATTTTGAAGTTCATTGGAACCAATAATTGTTGGTAAAGTTTTCTATTTTTCAACATTATGCATCAACTTCGTTACAACATTGATCTCAAACATGGGAGAACTGGCTGTATGGATGTCGTTGAGCGGTACGCATCGTATTGCCACTGTGGAGTGGTGTTTAAGCAATTAACATATAGGCCTGATATAATTTTTTAATAAAGGTTTTTAGGAAAGTAACTTTAACCAGACTAGGGGTCGGAAAAAATTATTGGGCCTAGGGGCGCCAAAATGCTAAATCCGGCCCTGCCTGTAGTAGTAAAACTATGGACCTTCACGTTTCTGGCATCCTATAATTATAAAACTATTCACTTTCGACCACAGGTCTATATGATTTTTTTTTTCTTTCTTATTTTGGTGTGAGTATTCTCAAAATATTGTGACACTCTCTATGCTCCCCCTTCCTAATATTAATTACACGTTATGTATTTAAACTTATTAAAACTTTAAAATTACGCTGTGTGTGGAAATGAAAAAGTTTTCCTCTAATATTGACTACTCGTTATATATTTAAACTTAATTAGATTTAAAAATTATGCTATTGTATAAGTATAGGAATGCAAACATGAAACTGCTAAAAAAAAGTAAAATCGTAAGCAAAGGAACAAAAATGAATATATACAAAACCTAATAAGATCTGTAATAACGTACAGTTCTGAAGTATTGCCACTAACAAAAGAAATGGAAAAATTCTTTAGAACTATCGAGAGAAAAAAAAATAACAAAGAAAAAGTACGGGATCGTCTTTCACAAAGTTCAAGACTAAGTAACGTAACAATATCTTGTACAAAATTCAACACCCAGACACATTCTCTGTATAGTAAAGTATCTTACACAAAATTCTACTTGTATGTCCAGATACATTCCTTACTAATAGTGTCTTTTACAAAATTCGACCTACAGTTACTTTCGTGTATGTAACAACTTTGGGGTAATACTTTACTAGTGCAAAAACAACCGTAATAAGGAATGCAGTGGTTCGAAACACAAAAATAATTACTGTCAGTTGACAGAGAAGCCATTAATTGAGATTCACTTTACAGCTGAATCAAATGATCAAAATGACTAATTAATTAGATACTTAACAAGGAATATAACAGGAAAAGTTCCGTGTTTGTATTTACGCGGTTTTTAACGCCGTAATTGACAAAAAAAAAAAAAAAAAAAAAAAAGTGATATCCAATTAGGGACCATAAACGAACAGTAGATAGAAACACAAGATCGTATATATATCTTTTTTGTCATTAGCCTGTTACAGAAGGAATTTTCAAAGAAAATAGACTTCCCAAGAGGAAGGAAAAAGGATGTTAAAACGATATTCATTAGGAGCTAACAAGAAACTGAATATATGATACCAATTCATGCATTACCAATGCGACTTCGTTTTATATATATATATAACATTTTTGTTCTTTCTCCTTTGCCACTCACGATGACGAATATAGAAGCAGAAATTTCGATCCATTTGTGTGTTGTATTACTTGTATTTGTAATTTTCATTCATGTTATATACGGGGTGTTGCAAATGTCCTGGTGCATAGGCAGTTTATACTATTAAAAATTATGCATTAACAAAAACAACAGATCAATATGGTCTATCAATTAGTATGAGTATGTCTCTCATCTTTGGACAGCATTTGGATTAAAAGATCCAATATATTTCAGTCAAAAATGTTCTTGTAGGCCTTATGTCTGCAGAACTACGTACAGTGTAGCCAAACCCAAACTATCACTTAACTCAGTATGATGTGTTTATTCCGTAGAAAATACGAAAACTGGATTTAGGGGTCGTTCAAATGTTTTGTGGCCCCTGATCCAAGATCCAATATATTTCATTCAGTCAAAAATTTTCTTGTAGTTCCTATATCTGGAAAACTACATATAGTATAGCAAAATCCAAACTATCACTTAACTCAGTATAATGTGCTTATTCTGAAAAAAAAAAAAAACCCTCGATTTAGGGGCCATTTAAAATTTTGTGGCCCCTGATTCAATTTTGCATCAAAAGATCCATTATATTTTCAATCAAAAATTTTCTTGTAGGCCTTATATCTAGAGAATTACATATAGTATACCCAACTCAAACTATCACTTAACTCGGTATGATGTCCTTATTCCGAAAAAAAAAAAAAAAAAAAAATACGGCCCGTTCAAAAATTTTGTGGCCTCTGATCCACAAACTATTATTGGCCAAGATCACAATCTTTTGATCTTTTTTCTTTTTTTTTTCTTTTTTTTTTATCATTTCCAAGATTCTTGTTTCCTTTAAATGCCAATAATACAGTATGCGCCAAAATATACAGTACTGAAATGATAAGATAAACAAAATTACATTATTGTCATCGGTGAGTTTATATATCAAAAGGAATTAACATACACACTACATACGCACACACAATTAGCGTGCTGATTTACGACGGTATGCGTAATGCGTAAGTGTTCAAAGTGTGCACCACCTCGCTGTAGACAGTGTTCATATTGTTCACGCAGATTTTCAAACATATCCTGAAACAAAGGCTGCTTGCAGGCACAGTTCTTGGTGGATCTTCACAGTTGAACACTCTCTCCTTTAGCATGTCCGTCTTATTAAACTTCTCTCGGAATTGTTCTGCCACCTTTTCCAAACTCGGTCCACCTGTACGACCGCTTCCGTATGAGCGGAAATAATGCTTAACTATGAATACTTTTTCCTCCGTCAAGAGACCTATTTCCAATAACAACTGCACAACACTACTTCATTTTCACTACTGCGAACACGTGCAGCTGAAGCTATGCCCCATCAACAGACGCAACCACGTGTTCGAGATGCGCGAGTTTCTGTGCTGGATATTTTGGCGCATACCGTATTGTATATTTGTTCCTCTGTACTAAAGCACTCATATTAAACTATGCTTATAGTCAATGTGCTTCCACTTCACTATGAAAATGAAATTTAAAACGTAGTCTTTTCTTATGTGTTTCTTTCAATTTTCCAGCAATCAACGTTGGATAGGAAAAAGAAGAATTTTTCATTTAGCAGAAAATTTCCTTTTATGAAGAGTAAAGACGAGAAGTCAGAAGAAGGATCAGATCAAGAACGTAAGCAATTTTCTTTGTAAAAATTTTTTATTATCTTACTTTAATTGTCTGAAGTTACAAATAGTAGCATCAGCTCTTATCATACAATACCGTACAAACTAATCGAGAAACCCACACAAAAATTCTTCGGGTGGTGTAAAAATTGCGCCCATGGACTAGAAAGGCTATTCTGTATGTCAAAATACAACGAAAATGTTACATAATAGTTCCTTCTACTAGGGCCTTCTTCAGGCACGCTCAAGCCAGGTAAAATTTGACGATATGTCAGTGTCGAAGATAGACTCGGGACCATTAGTATTGCTCTTACGAAACTTTCAAGTCAAGGTGACCAGACGTCCCGTTTTAGCCGGGACAGTTCCTTATTTTCAACCGTTGTCCCGTTTTTTCCTGATTCTCAAACGGGACGCCTAAATGTCCTGTTTTTAAGCAAACATGACCCAGGTGTCCCGTAATTATTATTCAAAATATAAATGGTCAATGCAAATTCTATACTTTTCCTTACTAACACTCATTGGGAAGGTACAGCTGTGCCTAGAACTTCTGAATATTCAAATGAGAATTGAGTGTTTTGTGGTTCAAGTGGGAATTGAGTGGGAATTCTGAGTGTTCAAGTAGTTAAATAGAAATGCTGTGTTATCATTCTTACTCGTGTATTTTGTAAATTGAAAACACTGCTGAGTCCCAAAATGCAATGTGGAAGTCACCCCCCCCCCCTTCCGCCCCGTCGCCGATTCGTATGCGTCCCGTTTTTGAAAGTAAAAGTTCTGGTCACCTTGAGTTACATTGATTCTTGTGAGATAATACTTAAAGCCGGTAGACATTAAGACTAACTTCATATATTAACATTGATACAAGTTACATGATGCATCAGGAAAAGCCACATCTTTAGCAATTTGTATGTGCTTGTTTACTCCTCGTTAGCAAGTGAGGTGTGTTTATTTCTATTATTCATATACGTAACTTTTACCGATGCTAATAGATGGGGTTAGTATCAAAGTCTATTGGCTTTAAATGCCATCTGAAATGAATCGATTTAAAAGCCTGCCTTACTAAAAATAATACAAAATTTACCATTTTTCTTTTGCTTGTATATTCATAAGTGAAAGGAGATAATGAAATACAACTTATCACATTCCTAGATAATGTTATTCTCCAACAGAAACTATGAACCTAAACAATTTTCATTGTTGCCATCCATAAAAATTACAGTGTTGCCAGAACAACATTTACCCCAAAATCTAAATTAAGGCAGCGACTAGAGGAACGAACTCAACTGCATTTGATTACGTTGTCTTGTCTTGGAATCCTGTGAACAGTTTTTTAAATAATAATTGTATTTATTTTGTAATAAACAAAATAGTTTTAACATACAGTTGTTAAAATTAAATCAATATGTTATTTAAAAAATAGTTCAAAAGGATACCAAACCAACACGATACGTAATAAAATGCAGTTGAGTTCGTTCCTCTAGTCGCTGCCTTAACTTAGATTTTAGGGGTGTTATTCTGGCAACACTGTAATTTCTATAGATGGTACCACTGAAAATTCTTCAGGTGTATATTTTCTATGATTGTGGTAAATCAGGGGCGGATCCAGGACCGACTTCTGGGGGTGCGGTGGGTTGTCATACTGCTACCTTTAAGGGCTCCAAACTTTGGGATGGGTTTTATTTATATATATAAAATAAGAAAGTTTTCTCTTCTGGGGGGAAAGGGCGATCGCCCCCCTGGATCCGCCCCTGTGGTAAATTGCATTTCATTATCTCCTTTTACTTATGAATAAACAAGCAAAAGAAAAATGGTAAATTTTGTATTATTTTTACTAAGGCAGACTCATTATTGCGGATGGATGCTTTCGTAGGTCAGTGTTATGGTCCAAAAGTTATCTGCGAAAGTTGCCACGTTGCCAAGTTTTTGTTTAGCTGTAAAGAATCCTCAAAATGTATGCCATTATGTAGAATTTTCATTTTTCTTCACTTGTAGGATAGTTATCTGGTCCTTGGGCGCAATTTTTAGAATACCGAATCGTTTTATATATAAATGAACCACAAAGTACAAAAAATCATAATAAAAACAATATTCAAAATGTTGCTAATATTTCATTTACGAAGGTTCACAAAAAACCTTAATTCTATGAACTTAGAATAGAAACGAATATGCTGACTGCTGCTGTTTCTGGTATTGTTGCCTCTTGGCATTCTGTTCCCATTCTTCTATTGAACAACGTGTAAAAATGTAGTAATATTTTAAGATATAAGTCATAATACTGAGACCTATGAAACTGTTAAGAAATGAGTGCCTAGTCAGTATGCTTCTGTTTCCATAAATAAAATTTCAAGGACAAATCTATATTTTACCGCTATTAATCTGGATGTCTTGTGGTGTAACGTTTCATCTACACAATAATCATCATTATTATAACTCCCTCCCCTCATTTTTCATAAAATTTAAAGCAGTAGGAAATTGATCCGCTTCCTAGCATTGTATTTTAAAATGTCAGTAATAATTTTCTTATTTTTTCATTACATTGATGCTTAACTGTATGGGACATGCTTCACTTCAAAGAAATAACTTTTTTCTTTCTTGCATATATGTAATTTATTTTCAATTTAATCAAAACATTGAACAGTAACGAGTGATTTCTTTTTGAGTATGAAGGTTGGAGATTATTGGATAATAATAATAATAATAATAATAATAATAATAATAATAATAATAATAATAATAATAATAAAATTATTTTTTTTAAATGCAGTTCTTCTCCATAGACAAGTATTTCAGTGAATAGTATTATCATTAGCTTGTCTTGGCTCAGATTATACCGGGTTTTTTCATAGGCACACCATACATACATGCTCTGGATTGATTATTCATGCTAATTTAAGACTGTTTCCAAACTAGTGTAATCCATCAGTTCGTTAGAATGCACTGTACATTCCCTGTGTACTAGAACTATTTTCTGTCAATTGTCATCCTTCGAAACAGATAGGGTGTAAAACTTTTGTACCAGAAAGTAGATATCCCCCAGTGGCAACTCTTGGTTGAAAATCTCATGTCGAGTGAAGGTCGAATGTACAATCAGCCTATAAGAGAGAATTTTTGTCCTATACGTTGTCGGAAACAAATAAATAAATAAATAGAGATCTTAATACACATAGGAGAAATACAAAGAGAAACGACATAAATAACAAAATAAATAAATCAGAATCGTAACGCAAATAGGAGAAATACAAAGACAAACAATGTAAATGACAAAATAAATAAATAGAAATCTTAACACAAATAAGAGAAATACAAAGGCAAACGATGTAAATGACAAAATAAATAAATACGAATCTTAACACAAATAGGAGAAGTACAAAGACAAACAATGTAAATGTCAAAATAAATAAATAGAAATCTTAACACAAATAAGAGAAATACAAAGACAAGCAATGTAAATGTCAAAATAGATTTCATCCCACGTAGTCAGTCCAGTTTTGAATATGAATACTGCAATGTTGTGTCGTGAATTTTTTCTATAACAGTTGTATGTAGCGGAAATGAATTTCGCTTAAATAAGTAAATAAATGAAGTCAAATCCATTCCCTGAAAATAGCCATATAGTGAAGCATACCCTATATCGCAAAATGTACTTTTCTTTGTAGACAATTTTATTACATTAGTTAATATTTGGCAATGTGTAGTGAGTTAGTAAAACAGTATTTTTGCATGTTGCATGTGCAATATTTAGATGTATTGCAATAGTATTAGTCCAAAAAGAGAAAAAAAAAGACATACAATGTTTACGTTTTACTGTTTACCCTGAAATGTGTTCTTTATGTAGCTATACCTCTCTGCAATTTTATGTTTTCATTCGGGTAGATATTTATTGCTTAACATTGTTGGAATCAAACGCAGGAAAGTTAACCATCAAAACCAAAGATTTAACTTTTATTGTTAACTGTGTTGACAAAACATAACACAGCTACAGACTGATGTATGAGGTGTATTCAAAAAGAAACCGAGCTTCGGAAATAGTGCGCCAACCGCCAGAGTGAGCGAGCTGCTGTTACTGAGCTCACCTAGTGGTAGGTTTAGACAACAAACTGCCATTTACCTCGTTTCACTATGATTGTTAGTCGCCGAGCTACAGCTGCTGAAGTGAGCACGTGCACTAATTGATCGTCGGATTAATGATACACTGACAATGAAGGAGCTTGAAGTGGGGGTGGGGCGTGTGGGGCGACAGCCTCGGGCGCCGAAGTAAGGGGGCGAAAAAATCGGGAGAAAAAGGGGCAAAAGAAAGGAAAAATTACTTGGAATATATGTATGGGGGCGCCGTCGTATACTTTCGCCCCGGGCGCTGATTTTCCACGGCACGGCCCTGGCTTGAAGAACAACATATGTGTGTGGAAGTTTGCAACAAACTTGGCAAAACATTTATAGAGATATTTCAACTGCTTTTTAATTCATGGTCTCGTCATTCTAAAAAGGCACGCATGAGTCGACCAAAGATCAAGTTGATGGTGGTTGTGTTTTTTGGTTGGAAAAGCATTGTCCATCATGAATTTGCATCACGTGGGCACATGATAAACAAACAGTTCTACCTGGACATTTTAGCGCGGTTGAGAGGAGATGTGCGCAAGAAGAGGCCTGAATTGTGGGAAAACCAGACTTGGATGGGGCACCGTGCCAATGAGCCTACTCATGCTTCGCTTCACATTCGCAATTATCTTTCAAAACATCAGACTCCAGTTGTGCTCCCATTCACCCTATGCTCCAGACCTAGCCCCAATACTTTTTCTTTGTTTCCCAAACTCAAAATCGCTTTGAAAGGATGTCGTTCCCAAACCATACAGAAGATTCTGGACAATGCGACAAGAGACCTGCGCACTAGCCGAGAAACTGTTGCAGCGGGCTTTCCACAAATGGAATTAACGTTGGGAACGGTGTTGAGTTGAGTTGAATTTCAGTTTAGCGTCCCTTTCAGCAGCGAGACTATATGAGACGTGGACCTACTGATTAACGTGGAATCCGAACCACATGAACTCCCACCGGGAATCGAACCCGGGTCTCCCGCGCCAAAGGCGCGTATGCTAACCGCTTAGCCAGGGAGGAGCTCCGTTGGGAACGGTGTATTGCCAGTAAATGAAACTACTTTGACGGCGACAGTGGTTAGTGTTGTACAATGAGCAATAAAGATGTTATAGCAAAGGTTCGGTTTCTTGAACATACTTCGTATTCTAGTCAGCAAATCTTCGTCCACTTCCGAGACAAAAAAGGAAAAGGACGCGGGCTTAATTACAATATAAACAAGAATTCAGAAATTGAATTGTCTAAGTCATTAGTGGATGAACTTTTTAGGAGTAAATCAAAGAAAGAAATAAAAAGCGAACTTTTAGGCGGGGCGATGTAATTTATGAAAACAAAATGGTACAAGTTGGAGCAGTTATTTGTACTCATTTTCTTAGAAACCTACCGGACCATATTTTCTTAAAAATCTACCGGACCATATTTTCTTAGAAACCTACCGGACCATATTTTCTTAAAAATTTACCGGATCATCTTAGAAATTTACCGGATCATTTTCTTAGAAATCTACTGGACTATATTTAGGTCTCTAGAAAGGGGACATGTCTGGGTAAAAGAAGACGTCGGATAACCTTATTCTTGTTATTCGTCAGATTAGAAATCATGTCGCGGGCCCAATAGAACCTTGTAGGGGGCTGGATCTGTCCTGTCCTGCGAGTTGTAGTTTGCTCGTCACTGTCTAAACTATGTAAAAACTGCAGTGTATGGCAGCTTATCTGCCGTGATGTGAGTAGTTGAAGTTTTATGAAAGGAGTTTCCCGAACGTACGAACAAGCTATAAAGCTGTTATCTATCATTTATGTGGCAGATAACACAATGTAGGAAGGTATTGTTGTTTCTACATATTTAGGACAATTGAAATTGTAGGTACCTGTTATATAATGATCAAAGACTTAATCTAGTAAGCCACGATATTTTATGATTAACCGTATAGTTTCAATGAATGACCTCCATATTTATCAACGATGTTAAAGAGACTTCTATTGCAATCACGTTTCTTCTTGCAATATAACCTCGAATATTATAGAGTTAATGTTCCTTTGCGTAAAAACCATTAACCAATTCGTATGTATGAAAATAATGAAAAATTAGTTCCATGAAAAAAGGAGGGCTAATATATATATACGAGGGGGAGTCAAATGAAAACCATAAAAGTAGAAATAAAAATCCGCATATAGCGCCAGTGAGCTGTAAGTTGGCATGCCTGTTTAGGATAGTATGCCGGATGTCTCCTAGGTGGCAGCAGCCGGCAGATGCACAAACACCGGCGCAACAACAGTTCCAAAATGGCAGCCCTACTAGCCACATGCACTAGCGAGGAGCAGCGTTCTGACATTTTTAGGCGAATGAAGGTTCAGTATGGAGATGCGTGTTTGTCACAGCCACAAATCTATGAATGGTGCAGGAAATTTGCAAATGGTGTTACGTCTGTGGCCGATGCTCCACGCCCCGACCAGGCTCGGCGCGTAGTGACTCCAGAGACCATTGCAGCCGTTGAAGCCACAGGCGTAACACCATTTGCAAATTTCCGGCACCATTCATAGATTTGTGGCTGTGACAAACACGCATCTCCATACTGAACCTTCATTCGCCTAAAAATGTCAATCGGTTTCACACCTTCTCTTCGCAAAAACCGAATCACAGAACGCTGCTCCTCGCTGGTGCATGTGGCTAGTGGGGCTGCCATTTTGGAACTGTTGTTGCGCCGGTGTTTGTGCATCTGCCGGCTGCTGCCACCTAGGAGACATCCGGCATACTATCGTAAACCAGGCATGCCAACTTACAGCTCACTGGCGCCATCTGCGGATTTTTATTTCTACTTTTATGGTTTTCAGTTGACTTACCCTCGTATATATATATATATATATATATATATATATATATATATATATATATATATATATATATATATATATATATATATATATAATATTTGAAATATCACTGATCGCTTTAACAACAAACTCTTCCAACTATACTGTTTCCATAGAAAATACTAATATGACATCCTTTTAAATTCCTTTTAGGTAGATTTTTTGAATAAGTAGATTGATATTAATACTTTCAAATTAATTATTTATTTATATAAACTACCACAAAGGAACGTAAAGCAATGCACCATATTACCCTCTTTCGGGTTGAGTTGATTTTGAGTTTAACATCCCATTCAGCAGCGAGGCTCTATGAGACGTGTACTCTCTTTCGGATGGAACTACAATTGGATGAAAAAATGCAAGCAAAAGGGTAATTACTCACCACAGAAAGTACTTTCGGAGAATACTATTTCCATCTTCAGCCTAGTCAAAATTCGAAATGGATTTAAAACATGGGGAGAAATGTGGATGGGTAAAATTGGTTAAAAAGGATTTAAAATATGCGAATCGTAAATCTTCTTGCCGAACATAAACAGATATTAATGGTAACTTGCTTGTCATTGTTCACTGTTGTTCACTGCTTTCTTATTACCTTCCAGGCGGCTGAAATAAATCGTAAAAAAGACTGCTCCAAAACGCATTTATGTCTCCTTTATCTAAATTAAGTGTAGGTTTCTCAATTAAAGAAGCCTATTACATTCGTAAAGAGAAACCTACACTGAACGTACTAAGAGCTTTCGCGGGCTTAGTTTAATAACAATAAAAGCAAAAGTTTGAGCTCCTTCATTGTTAGATGGTTAGCGTTTTTGCCTTTGATGTTCGAAATTCAGTAGGAGTACATGTGACTTGAATCCCATATTCATTGTAGGTTCATGTCTCACAGACTCGTGATAAATGAAAGAGACGTTAAACTCTTAACAAAAAAATAAAACAGTTTGTTGGTAGTTATTTATTGCGTATGAGGCACATTTTGCTGCACTCTGAAGTACGTGATCTTCTTCAGAGATTACGAACGAAAATGTAAAGTTACGTTGTGTATGTCCGCATTATACTAAGACAAGAACATATCACAAAGGAAGTCGAGGTAATTAAATGATAAAAACAACCCAAGTTTGGCTACATGTAGTAACAGTCAAGCATTTAAACTGATACTTGGCTATGTGTAATAACAGTCAAGCATTTAAACTGATACTTGGCTATGTGTAATAACAGTCAAGCATTTGAACTGTTATTTGGCTACATGTGATAACAGTTTGAACTATGATTTGGCTGTCTAGTAACAGTCAAGCATTTGAACTGTAACATGGCTACATATAACAACAATCAAGCATTTGAACTGTAACATGGCTACATATAACAACAATCGAGCATTTGAACTGTTATTTTGCAAAATCATTCAAACTGTTATATGATTACGTGTAATAACAGTCAAGGATTTGAGCTGTTACTTCATTCATGTAATAACTGTCAAGCATTTGAATTGCTGTGTCTGCGTGTAATAACAGTCAAGTATTTAAACTATTGTTAATATCAGGCGAACGCTCTTACTTTCATTGGAAAGTGGTATAATACATTTTTCCCCTTTAAATAAATAAATATATAATATATATATATCTTGATTTAAAAATAAAGAAAAAATTGCAGAGAGGTAAAGCTCCCTTTAAAAATGCGTAAGTACTTAGCATGTTGATTAAGAATCTGTTAAGATATGATGTGCAAATTGTTTATGAAACACAATTTATGCATTTGTATGGGAATGTATTGGGTTGTATTCCATTTTAATTTTCAGTGACGTTTCTACTATAGGTAAAATACGTACAGTATATAGCAAATATATAAACTGCATATGAACAATAGATACAAATATGCTCTCCCACTTTAAGAGGAAGCCTTAGTTATAACGTGGAAAACTTTCTCGGTATGAAATGTTTACTTCAATAGTTTGAAATGTTTGAGAAATCTATATTTTTATGAGTCGAACACTATATTTAGTCTGTCGTTTGTGTACTACTTTCATGGGAACAAATAAAAGAAAAGAATATTTTTTTCACCTACTTTATTTCGCTATGCACACTTCTTTGATGCCGGGCCGCGGTGGCTCAGTGGTAGAGCGTTCACCTCTGTCGCGGGTTCGATCCCAGCCCCCGCCAAGTGAACTTTGTGGTGGACAAACACCGTGTGCGTGGGTTTTCTCGGGCTTCTCCCGTTTCCTCCCACTTTCTTCATTCCACCATTTCATTCATTACTCATCATCACCGTCTCCTTTAGCCTAACCGGCATAATCGTGGGACGTAAAACTCAAAGATTTCATTTCATTTTTACTTCTTTGATGCACAGAAATGACTTTGACATTCAGTATTGTAGGGATTGGAACGTTACTGTTATTTTGGATAGTCTGTTGTTAAACTATATTCTCTACAAAAAAATTGTCGAAAATCTGATAACACTGACATAACATGTCAGCGAAATGAACTAGTTGCTAATGACGTCAGTACAAAGGCATTGTCCGCAAGATTAAAATCATAGTGAGATTTTCCTACTCCTATAATTCTTGATAATTTTGAAATGTTCCAAACACGTACTCTTTCAAATATGATCCTAACTCATACAAAGAATAAGAAAGTGATTTGACTGGACCGGGACTCGAACCCGAAATCTCTGGTATACTATACTGATGCGTTAACTACTACCCCACCCAGACCACTTCCCGGGACAGCCAAACACCCTCTCACTACTGTAGTCTGAGTGGAGAGCACCGACTGCAGGAGTAAAAGGGTGTTGGGCTCTTCTAGGAAGCAGACTGGGTGGCATAGTGATTAACGCACCGGTACCGTATACCAGAGATCCCGGATTCGAATCCTGGTCCAGTCAATCACTTTTTTATTCTTTGTATGTTATTGAATTCGCACCTACAAAAGATTTGGTGTGTAAAAATAAGTTGTTTCCTCTTTTCATATATGATTCCAACTCGTTAGTCTTCTGAACGTTTAAAAGAAATTCCAACTCACAATTCTCATATATTTCGTACATGTGGGCAGTACGATGGCATAGTGATAGTTCGCTCAACTCTGGTGCGAAGGGTTCCTGATTCGATTCCCGACCACGCACATTTTGTGGTGGACAGCATCGTATCCGTGAGTTTTCTCGGGATTTTCCCGGTTCATCACACACTCTCATCCTGTCCTTTATCCTAAAAAGCATAATAATGGGATGTAAAACTAAAAAATTCATTTCATTTCTTAACTAACTAACTAACTCTATGGCCTATGGAACCCGGAGGTTCAATGCTGCGTTCACAAAAGCTCTCCACTGACTTCTATCCTTAGCTAACTGCATCCAGTTTCTACTTTGTATTCCAATCTCTGCGAGATCTATCTTAATATTGTCCTCCCATTTGCGCCTAGGTCTTCCTAATAGTCGTTTTCCGATTGGTCTTCCAGTCAAGACTTTGAAAGCGTTTCTACTTTCTTCCATTCTGGCTACATGACCCGCCCACCTAAGCCCCCTAGACTTGACGACCCTAACAATGTTGGGTAAACCATATAAATTATGTAGTTCCTCGTTATGAAGTTTCCGCCATTCCCCATTCCCGTTTCTCTTGGGTCCGAATATTCGTCTCAGGATCTTGTTCTCAAATACTTTCAGTCTATGTTCTTCCCTCAGAGTAAGTGACCATGTTTCGCAGCCATACAAAACAACAGGCATGATTATCGTTTTGTATATTTTAAGCTTCGAATTCGCGACAACAAGAGATCTTGAACCAAATATTAACACGAATTCACTGCTTTTAGTCGACATTTAATTTCTCCGTGAATATGATTTTCCTCTGTTAATATTGATCCTAGATATTTGAAAGTATCCACTTTATCAAAAGCATTATTTAATATTTTAACGCATCCATAATTTGCCGTATTCCGGTCCCGACGCACTTCCATGTATTTAGTTTTCTCTGCATTTACTTCTAAACCCATGTCCCTGCAAGCGTTTAATAAGATCTCTGCATTTCTTTCTATTGTTCTCCTATCATCCCCTATTAAATTTACATCATCAGCATATCATCAGCATTTCATTTCTTAACACATTCTTAAAACATTCAAAAATATTCCCATTTCTAATTGGCACCAAATCACAAATAAATAGCCCATTCAAAGATGCGTAATTATCTGCATTTTCACACGTATGCAAGATGTTTCCATGTTACGCATTCTTCCTCTTCTATCGTGTATTTCGTGAGCATTTGGATTTCTTGAACAAATGCTGCTAACTCACACATTTCGTGATCACTTTAAGATGTTTCCTTCTCGTGCGTCCCCATCTCATTGGCACTGCATTGTAAGGTGTTCGCATTTCGTATTCCGTGAGCATCTCAAAAGGTTTGAATCTTGTATGTTTCCTGGGCATTTCAAAATGTTTCTAGCTTATACATTTGGAGAACATATCAGTGTAGTTCTTGATCAAGTGCCGCATCTTAAAGGTATACGCGCTTTTAGTGTGATATTTAAAAGCGTTAAAAATTTTAACTTAATATTCTTATAATAAACCATAACACATACTGTTTGAAGCTTTGCTCTCGTCTTTCTCGGTGTGACTTTCTCAGTTGCGCTTGCTAAAAGTGGGACATGTTGATGCAATTATTTACTCTAGAAAATCGTGAAACTCCAGTAAAACCCTCTAAAAAATAAATCCTGTGGAAGTTCGTTTTAGACTTTCAAGTTACGATGGACAAAATTGATATTTGAAAGAAGCCTAGTGGTGCTATCTAAACGTTCATTTCTCTTACAAAATAAGATGAAGACACTACAAAATGATTGAATAAAATGCTATGACTGTCTTTATTATTACCTTTAGACATATTTTCAGCAGGAGATGCTAATTTTCCTTATAGGTTTTCGGAAGTAGTAGGATGAAAATTATATAAATTTATCCTTCCTTTTCGTTTTTCTTTTCTTTCGTGTTTTCTTGTTGTTTGTTTAGAGAAGAAGTACGTTTTAAGAAAACCAGAGGTTGACGATAGATTTCTATTTTAAGCTTTACATTGTCCCTTTCCTTCATTAACGATATCTCCTACATTTAAGGTTATCATATCGCAGGCTTATAAATATTCGGACCCAAGAGGAACGGGAATGGGGAATGGCAGAAACTTCATAACCGAAAGCTGCATAATTTATACCGTTTACCAAACATTGTTAGGGTTATCAAGACTGGGAGGCTCTGTTTGAGAGAGCTCATGTAGCCAAAATGGAAGAAAGTAGGAATGCTTTCAAAATTTTAACTGGAAATACAACCGGAAAACAACCATTAGGAAGACCTAGGCACAGATGGAAGGACAATATTAAGATTTCGCAGAAATAGAAATACAAAGTAGAAACTGGATTCAATTGACTAAGGACAGAAGTCAATAAAGAGCTTTTGTGAACGTAGCATTGAACCTCTGGGTTCCATAGGCCTTAGAGTTAGTTATATCACAGACTGCATGTGTTCTATTTTCTTTGAAATTGGGCGTTTACTATTATTTATAAGTATATATTGTATATATGTTATGAATCTTGGAATATTTGTCAGCATTCGCCTTCCCCCGCCCAAAAGAATACTAAACACTAAAACTAAATTCTTGGCGTAACAGTCCTTAGTAGCTAAGGTCTGTCGGTTAGCTTGTGACACTCATGCGTTGGGGTGATATCTGATTATCACATAGGCTCCCTTCGCTGTTAATACTACTTTTCTAGACCAGAGTTCATTATTTCTTTCTTTCAAGTGGTTCCCCAATCGTCCTCACTACTCTGGATAGACGTCGCACTGCCGACACCGTCATAGTGTCTAGAAAAGTAGTAGTAGTGTCTAGTAGTAGTCACCATCTTTCCCTATAAAAACAGGGCGTTTCCCCACTTTCTTAAGAAATTCAGTCGGACCCAATTTTAGAGCCCGAAAAAGAGAACGTCTGTTAATCCTACCCACATTTCTTTGAGATGCTGATAAGAGAGAAAAATAATGGAATACAACTCAAGGTGTTGCTAAAATATTCTTAGAATGAAATAATAAAATGATTTTTTTTTATTCACGAATGTTGCTTTGTACTTTAAAAAGAAAGAAAAAAATGGGGAAAGTGTAATAGTATGTTAGCATGTACTTAAATGTCTGTTCTCATTATTCCCTCTTTTTAAACAAAAAACATTTTGAGACTTGTGATGAATCATAAAATATAGTATATGAAAAAAATGGTATGACATACATAAATTGTATATTTATGTTTGTTGGGTGTTACTTGATGGTACACTTTTTTTTTTTTTTTTTTTTTTTTTGTCGTTGTAAGAAAAGTAAATTACCTAAGGCTTGTTTGAGCATGTTCTCCTGCATTGCTTGACGTGATTGTGTTTTGTTCTTCCATTTTTCCCTCAGACTCACCGACCACCCCGAATGAAGGAGAGACGACCAGCATTCGTGAGTATCCGAATCACCATTTCAGATGTCAACAAAAATAGGATATATAAAAAAACAGTAAAAATTAGTCTGTGAGAGTAATAGATTTTTGAAAGTCTCTGTTGTGTACGCATTACCAACAACGGAGAGGACATTGTTTTCTAAATATTTTTCTTAATGTAAAAATATTTAATTTTGCAGCATGAAGCATGACTTACGTAGTAGATTTAGAATTTATAAATACGACAGCATGTTAGATCAGTCACTAGTTTTGTCATAACATGGGTTGATTCACATTTATTCGAGCTCCCACCCCTTCCCCTCCAAATCCTAAACATGTAAAGGAAACATTACCCTGCAGCCAGTCAATTAAATATTAATTCATACTTTTTCGGTAGCTGCTGGTACCTTTTTCAGTGACTTCTGTTATACCTTTTACAATGACTTATGTTACTGCTAAATGGTGACATGCGTTGGTTCTTATCTTCTAGTAGAATTCTTCAGTTCAGAGAATAAAGTAAGTGAAAGTGTCTTGAGTGTCTTCGGTTCTCAAAACTTGGTTAAATTTTCTATCTATCGAAGGCGTATAGAGAAGTTAAATTAGTAATCACCAAACAGTCGATCGCGAGCTCCCAGTAGCTCACGGAAACATTTTCGGTAGATTACGTTAACGTTCCGGTTCGCAAACCTTGATTCCGTCACTGAGCTGATGCTAATGACACAGGGGCGCTGACGACAACAACTGCTCGTTTCTGGGGGCCGCGGTAGCTCAGTGGTAGAGCGTTCACCTCTGGTGGATGGGGTTTGTGGTTCGATCCCAGCTCGCGCCAGGCGAACTTTGTGGTGGACAAAAAACACTATGTGTGTGGGTTTCCTCGGGGTTCTCCCGTTTCTTCCCACTTTCTTCATTTCAACATTTCATTCATTTCTCATCATCACCGTCTTCTTTACTGTAGCCGGGATAAACGTGGGACGTAAAACTCGGAAGATTTCATTTTCATAACTGCTTGTTTCTCCCGCGCAACGGCCATTGTCAGCCTGATCTCACAATTGATTGTATACGCGTGGGGTTGTGCAGGTTATGTTTTTCGTGTGTATGTTAGACATTTGCTAACTTGCATAGTTTGATTTTGTAGTTACTAAAAATGTAAGTTAATAAACAAATGTAAGATTTTTAAAAAGAAAAGTTGATAGTTCTTTTGATTGGTAGCTCAGAAGCTTTATAAATTTGGCGACCTCTGAATTAAATACATACATTTTGTGTGTAAAATACAAATTATCTTGAAAATTCTGATACAAGATAATATTAGTCGCATAAAAACTAACTCTATACGAGGGATGCTTTTCAGTTGTTCAGCTGCTTATTGAAGGTACCTGAAAAGGCAATTTGTAATTCAACTTTAATGTTCTGCACAAATTTTATTTATTTAAAATCGTGTATACGTCTTCTAATAGGTAGAAAGATGAATTAATCTTATCAAAAAAGAAAAAAAGAAATACAAACGAGAACCTTCAAATAGTGAAAATACCTATCAACTTCGAAACAATTTTCTTTTGTAAGGCTAAGCCTAACATGGTTTTGAGAACTGAAGATTTCATTGCTTTTCTCTCTCTCGCTTTCTCTACGAGCAGACAGGTGCCAAAATACGTGTCACCAATTAGTATAAACAGAAATCATTAAAAAAGATATCAGCAACTACCGAAATAGTGTAAATTAGTCTTAATTCACTGGATACAAGGTAAGATTTTCTGTACTTTTGTTATTCAAAAATATGCATTCTATAGCATCTATGAGCAATTATCTTAAACAAATAACTAAAAGTTCATATGTTCCTGCTTAACTAATAGCTTTATAGTAAGTACCTCAACGTTTTGCAGCAGATATAAATGTAAGGACACAGAAGAACTTCAGGAAATAATTATGAGTCTAGCCGTGACTTTATTCTTAGTAGGTTGGTTAACTTAATGGATTAGTACTTGTTATTAATCTTCTTGTATAAGTAGCGTATATTTACGCATGTAAATTTCGCTTATTTGGAAGGGTGAAGATACAGTAATATGGATGTTAGAAATACGCAACCAGGAACAACCTTGCTTACGTTAGAACTTACTCTTAAGTCACCTGATTTGTTCCTCCTTATTAACTTTTAATATCCTCCTTATTAACTATCTCACTACACCTTACCCTTCTTAATATCTACATTATTGCACCTTACCCTTCTTAATATCTACATTACTACACCTTACCCTTCTTAATATCTACATTACTACACCTTATCCTTCTTAAAATCTACATTACTGCCCCTGACCCTTCTTAAATCTACATTACTGCACCTTATCCTTTTTAATATCAACTTTAATGCACCTTACCCTTGTTAAGTCTCGATTACTGTACCTCACCCTTCTTAATATCTACATTATTGCGCCTTACCCTTCTTAAATCTACATTACTGCACCCCTTACCCTTCTTAAATCTACATTACTGCACCTTACCCTTCTTAAATCTACATTACTGCACCTTACCCTTCTTAAATCTACATTACTGCATCTTCTCCTTCTTAAATCTAGGTCACTGCACCTTACCCTTCTTAAATCTACATCACTGCACCTTACCCTTCTTAAATCTAGGTCACTGCACCTTACCCTTCTTAAATCTACATTACTGCACCTTCTCCTTCTTAAAATCTAGGTCACTGCACCTTACCCTTCTTAATATCTTCATTACATCCACTTACCCTTCTTAATATCTTCATTACAGCCACTTACCCTTCTTAAATCTACATTACTGCACCTTAGCCCTTCCAAATATACTGCTGAAAGGAGCAGTGAAGCCCCGATATATACGCAACTTAGGCGAACTTACATTAGAAGATGGGTAAAAAGTGCTAATACAACGTCTTGTTCAGTACGTCTGGTATCGAATTTAATTTTGATGGAACGTGAATTCCACTCAGGAACCTGTTTTATTAATTTAATCGAATATATTTCGATGAGTCTTTTGTCATCATCGTCAGTATGTCACTGTTACGGAAATTTTTACATTGGTTCGTGTTATTAATAGAATAAAGCACAAGAAGGGTTGATGCAATTTCAAGCGTCACATAATGCATGACCTGTTGTTTACGTCTTACAATACGTTCAAGATTTTAATGACATGATCTAAACTTTACACTTCATAAATTTTGGAAAGAGGAGTTGAAGTTCTGTATTTCATTATTAAATATTCATCATTTCAGTTCGTTCAGTAATTTCAAAAATTGGTTACACACAAAAGCAATCTTGCAAAAATTTAGAAAATTACGTTGCAAAGTGGATTATATTTCTTTAGATATCATGTTTCTTTCTTTTTTTTTTTTTTTAAAAAAAAGTGTAATGGCGTTCCAAAATTTGAGATGTAAAATTTAGGTCATGTCTGAACGTATTGTAAGATGTAAAACAGAAGGTCACTTTTGTTGTGTTACACTCAACTTCACCAACCCTTCAAGTGATCTATTCTAGTTATAAATTTTCAGTTATAGTTTTTCGCTGCTAATGAAGTATAGTAGTTTCTTCTTCTTCTAAGAACTGAAAAATTTACCATTAAGAGTTCAAGAATTCCTTAACAGTCATGTATCGACGACGATGACAAGGAGTCATTGAAACGTATATAATTAGATTAATAAAACGGGTGCTTAAGTAGAGTTTAATGTTTGTATGCTATTGTTAAATATAAATCCTAACAGTTCATGTAATAATTTGATGGAATTTACTTCAAGAAATCAAAAGAGACTAGTTTTGAGAATTAGACTGTTGTATAGAGAAGTATTTTTTTAAATTGTCGTAGTTGTTCAAATTAAGGGAACTTTCGTTTTATTTAACGTCCCATAGTTATGCCCCATGGCTAAGGAAAAAGAGGGGGCATTTTCATGTTCTTATAATACTGCTCACAATGGATTTTCTCTCGGGGCCGCCGTGATTCAGTGGTAGAACATTCACCTCTGGTGCATGGGGTCCCTGGTTCGATCCCAGCACGCACCAAGTGAACTTTGTGGACGACGAACACCGTGTGCGTGGGCTTCCTCGAGGTTCTCCCATTCCATCACTTTATTCATTTCTCATCATCCCGTCTCCTTTAACCTAGCCGGCATAACCTTGGGACGTAAAACTTAAAAAAACTTTCATTTCACTTCATTTCGTTTCATTTCAGGAATTTTCTCTCTCGTTACTTTTAATACGGTAATATTTTTTTTTCTAAATTAAATGATACAAACCTTACACAATCGTATCCCATAACTTCAAGCTCATACTGTCTTTTTGTACCACCCTGTATGTATTTAAAAAATTTAATTTTACTCAATGAAATATGAACGGTTACCTTATGTGGTACGGTGTACCGTGTCTTATAAGACAAAGTTCGATCTTTCGAAAGCAGAAACAAGAGTGATATTTGTGCAAAATGTCGAAGGTCATATTCCATTTCTATGAGCGGTTGATATATTGAGAGAGAGAAACTCAATCACGAGCGTTGCCAGAGAAACTAGAGGTACCTTTGGTATTTTAAATGGCAAAGAAAGTTGAGTAATATATCGTTTTGTAATATCTATATAAGACCAAAAGATATATTAGGTGCAACAGCGTCAATATCCAGGACAATGGACATAAAGTCTGAGTTTACCCTTTTAGATCTCAAACTAAGATGATAATGGAAAATGTGAGGATACTCTAAAAGGACCGGTTAGAATACAAGAATTTTGCGCTAGAATGTCGTTACAGCCATCTTGAAAGCTACCATTTTAAGCAAAAGTCTGACTTTACCCCTTTTAGTTCCCAAAGGATAAGGTGGTGGTGAAAATCTAAGCGTATTTTGAACGAACCGTTTAGAGTGCAAATGTTCTGTGTGAGAATATAATGACAGCCATCTTGAAAGCTACCATTTTAGGCGAAAGTCTGCCGTTACCCTTTTAGTTCCCAAAGTAAAATGGCAGTAAAAGCTCCAAGCATACTTTAAACGGACGGGTTAGAGTACAGAGTTTTTTGCTACAACGTCATGACATCCATCTTGAATTCCATATTTTAGACGAAAGTCTGAATTTACATTTTAGGTTCCAGAGTAAGGTAGTAATGGAAAATCTGAGCATATTGTTAAAAAACCAGTTAGAGATACAAACGTCTTGCGCGAGTACATCTTGACAGCCGTTTTGAAATCTACAATTTTCGATTCAGATCAATTATTTGAATGGAAGGAGGTCATGTGATGTAGTCAATCGGACTAGAAAATTCAATTAAACAACGATGGAATTCATTTCAATGCAATCCCAATTAGTATAAGTGTCATTGGCCGGCAATGTTGGAAAACAGCTTGCTGTATAAGGTAAAGGAAAATCCCAGGATAGGTGGAACTTTCTCGGATAAATGTAGAAGTTAATTAGGGCAGTTACCACTTACTAAGAAAAGGTGACAACCAGAGGTGTCTATTCAATGACAGAAAAGCAAGTTTCTCGATATATTTCCTGCCTAAACGCTGCAGATTAAATAATCCATACATGGCCGTGTTTACCGGCACATAAAACGTACCCCATTTTATGTTCTCAATTTTGAGAGTAAAATGTTTTCGTTCCATATTATAGTTGGTTTCTTTCGTCCTTTCTTCCTTTCTTTCCTTTCATTCATTCATTCATTTTTATAATATAAAGTTATATTGTAGTGAGAAACATACGAAGTTAACAATGCTCAACTAAATGTACAGTCATGCGCATCTAGTAATATCTATCACTTGTTCATCCAGAGAAAATCATGTACTAGATACGATAAATAAAGTAAGTATGCAAATTGGATTTACTGATTCTCTGAACTGTATATACGTATTTGGAATGCTGTTAAACACAGCGTAAGCTAACAAGACACCAAACATAGATGTAGGAATACTTATTGGAATTGAAAGAATCAAAATCTGTATCGTTGTACAAGGCACATTCCAGTCAAAGGAAAGAAAGCATCGGTAAATGTGGTAATTGCCGTTGGATTCAGACTCCATTTGTGATTCGGATTCAAATCCCACTTGTCATTCGGATTCAAGCCCCACTCGTGATTCGGATTCGAACTCTGCTTGTGATTCGAAGGCCCATTCTTCATAACCTTAGTATTGCAAGAGAGAGAGAGAGAGAAATTGTGTGGGGCTGTAATCGGAATGAAAAAATCACCTTTAGGAATTAAATCGACTAAAACTTTGTCTGTAATTTCTATTTGTAATTATCTTTATTGACTTTTAAATACAGATAAAATTATAAAATATATTCAAGACCGGTGGCGTGTTTCTGCAATCCAGTTTTCTTGGCGAAATAGCGTTGTGGAGGATAACCTACGCCGTGAGGGGTAATGATCTGTCCTCCGAATTCAAGCTCCGATCTTGCTTTGGAGCCTACATTAATAAAAGGCCCCATCCTTCATAACGGTGTTGTTGAATAAAGACGCAAAGCACAAGAACTCATTCAAACTATAAAATATTGTCGTTCTTTGAATATTGTCGTTAAATAATACAAGGTCCATTAAATAAATAACCGGAAAAGTTGTATTTAAAAAAAGCTTCGACACAGTTCGTGCTTCTTTGTTATTCTTTGGTGGTGCCCTAGAACATATGGTCTTGGCACGCCTTCCTCGCAAACGGGATGCTGGGAATCAGTGAAATAAGATGGCAGCACCCTTGCAAGCTTGCACAAACTTGGAGCAACGGAATATCATTAGATTTCTGTTAGCTGAAGGGTTAAAACCAATCGAAATTTACCGTCGAATGGCAGTGCAATATGGTGAAAGTTGTTTGAGTCGAACACGTGTACGAGTGGGCAGATATGTTCATACTGGGTGTAACAAGTGTTAAAGATGCGCCACGCCCAAGACGCACTATCTATGCAGTCAGATGTTTTGGAACCTCACCTCGCACATACTTTCTTGAACATCAGTATGTCATGAACAATATAGTGGGCTGATCCGACACTAATGTTCATCTTTGCTGGAATATCACTCACCGTAATACTCTTGTTTTCCCGTATCAACTCATCAACTTTCGCAATATTCTTTTCCGTGCTGCTCCACGTTGCTGCAAACGTGCAAGGATGCAGACGTCTTGTTTCACTGATTCGCAGCATCCCGTTCGCGAGGCAGCCGTGCCAGGTTCATCTGATAATAGTTCTAGGATACCACCAAAAAATAACAAAGAAGCACAAACTTTGTCGTTTTTTTATATATACAACTTTTCCGGTTATGTATCGAGGGAACCTTGTACATAAATATCAGCATTTACTTTTATGTATTTAAGCATATATATATATATATATATATATATATATATATATATATATATATATATATAATATCTTTAATGCCGTATTGAAGTCCTTGGGCAACATTTTTCAAATATTTTTAAGTTTAATTTTAGAAACTTGGAAATCTTAATGAACTAACTGAAGTACAGTTTTGAATGATTGGTGCTTTCTTTGGTATAAAACGTTTTTTAATTCTTTTAACACATTTTTCTAACTGTATCACAATTTTAACGTTTATCATGTAGTTAATATTGATGCATTCCTTATCAGGGAAGGAAACTTTCTACATTATCTGTACATATTTGTTCAAAATAATAGTATTTTCTCTTTCAGTTATTAACGAAAATAAAAACATTGATGCTGCTTCGTTAGATTTGTATGATTTTTTTCTCTTCTCATGCAGATTTATTGGAAATAGAATCATACTGAATCTAGGCAATTAACACAATAGCAGGATACATAAATAATTTTCGTTACATGTTTTCATTAGCATGTACAGTCGTATTCAAAGAAACTCGATTAACTTTTTATGATCAGTTTGTGCATATAAGTGCCTCAGAAAAAAAATTTTCTCGTACAATGGCTTATGTGTGGAGTAACCTAATAAAACTTGATTGTTTTTTCCCGAAAACAATATAAAAGAAACTGTAAGAGATAATCAAACATTTTTCAAGTAACAGTACGAGTTTATATATATATATATATAATATTGTTCAATTCGAGTGCCCATTTACCTATATATAAACAAACAGAAAATCTTCAAGATTCGGGTAAGCTTCACATTTAAAATGTGCTAGTTATATTGAACACGACTGTATATGTATAAAATATATGTATAACAAAGGAATCTGAGTCAAGTTTGTTTTAATTAGCTATTAGAAGTAGGCAAAATACAAAATGAGAGTTAATGAATTGGAGTTTTTGTCGTGAACGTGTGACGCTTTCTAACCAGGAGAATACTTTCCAGTAGCAGTAAGAACTTGATACAAAGTTTAGGGAAATGAATCGTGTGTAAGCAAGTTCGGCAATACAACATACTAAACTACGTACTTTGCGACATGTTTATAGGGCAGCAACATTGAGAATTTGTTTCAACTTTAGCATATGAATTTTTGTCGCTTCACTGATACAATTTTTGAAAGCAAAGTATACTACGAATCACTTAGATAGCTAATAACCAAAACTGCTGCAACACACAAAAAGCTACGGTGGCTAGATGATCAAAATGCACTGAGTAAAATGCATGGAGACAGTACAAGGTCATATTTTTGCCGCTTTAAATGCAAATAATAATATTTAAACATACATCATTTTTGGTTCTTTAACGCTTCTCCTAATAGACTGTTAGTTTATTTTCAATTACCAGTTTCAAACTCTACATTCATGAAATGTACTTAAAATTTGATACATATTTATATTTTTTTCTACGTGTTATAAGGAAACAGTATATGACACTTCATTAATAAACATTAAACTTCCGATCTTGTTAATCGTGATCGGGAAAGAAGAGCCAAATGAATGTTAAGGAAGAACAGTAAATGTCCGTAGTTAAGCTACCGTCCTGTCACGGTCGCCACAATATATAACATGTGACTTACTTAACTTGGCTATGAAGATAAACGAGTGAATACTTCTTCATCTTTGTGTTTCTCTCTATATCCGATGCTAGTTAACACGAGCGAAAGCTTCATTTCTGTGTATCAGTGTTATGTTTTTCTAATGACTTGTTGCTCTATTATTTTACTTTTCATTGCCTACACTGAGATTCCTTTGTTCTAACTATATGTAATATATTATACGGGATAGTGAGTGAGTGTGTGAGTGTGTGTGTGTGTGTGTGTGTGTGTGTGTGTGTGTGTGTGTGTGTGTGTGTGTGTGTGTGTGTGTGTGTGTGTGTGTGTAATTAAACAATACGCGTGTATGTGAAAAGTGTGGTATATAAAAAGCTTTTTTACACAAAATAATTAAAACAAGACTAATGAAAGCAAAGTATTTTATGTATGCATGCCGTATATGTTTAGATATTGGCTGTTTGCTCGATATTGTAAAATCTCAGCAAATATATATATTACATATATATTTTGCATGAAAGATAGCTTATTTATTGCGCGTAATAAATCTTAGAATGGCTGCAGCGAAGTAAGAAATGACTAAATTAGAATAAAAGTATTCATATTTCTTTTGGCATTTCTAGAATATAACAGCTTATTTAATAGATATTGCTGTATAGGGAGCTTCAATTTCTTGTAGAAATTTAATAGCTTTAGATTAGTATCCTTTTTAACTTTTCAGTATAGTTATTCTACAAAATATTTAAACAAGATCAAAACTAATTATAATCAGGCAGTAGTTGTATATGCCTTTTGGGCATTGGAAATACGAAGATAAACCTATAGCTCAAATTTATGTATTTCTACATTTAAATTAAAACAATATAAGCACTAAAGAGAACACCAGTGGCGTAGCAGCTGCCCCCGCAACCCCCGCAGTGCGGGGGGGACCCGAGGTATAGGGGGCCCCGAAATCTTGCGATGAATAAAGATTTAAAGAAGTAGAACTTCAACCTTACTTCTATCGGCTTTACAACTAGGGCCCCTTCTCTATACTTTGCGGGGGGGGCCCGCAAAAGTGTGCTACGCCACTGGAGAACACATTAATATTAGATTGGATCCTTTATTTTAATGTACGTCTTCTGACATTCAACTACACACAGAAGCATGTGAAAAAGAATCGAAATAATGATCCGAAGACTATATAATGTGCTCAGCCGAAAACAGCTCGTTACGTTTTCTTCCTTTTCCCCTTCCTTTCTTAAGATTGAAAATCGACGAACAAAAAGCAAGTATATTATTTTTTTAATATCTTAGAAATGTTTTTTAACCTAATGAACTATTCAAGTTTATTTAATACTGATAGTTTTGAACAGCAAGAATATTTATTTGAAGCATGTGCTTCACGTTTTGGAATAAAAAGTCTGATTAGGGTCTCAGTAATGACAAATAAACGCTTGTCCTTTTGTGCCTATAGCCAAACCTCTCTTGTAACGATTGGTACTTTTATCAGTCATTTTGCTGTAAAATTAACTGGGAAATAAATGACGTGGCGAAGAAAATGTTGTAAAGCATTGATATAAACTAATGGTCTACGATGATTCGTTTTAAGTTTCAAAAAAATCCATACTGGACTCATTTGCTAATGTATTTTTAAAAAACAGTTATTTATTCACATGATATTTTTCTTATTAGAACAATTTGCTCTCGTTAAGAATAACAATACTACCATCTATTAAACTTACTGTTCTTAAAGAATAAGTATATTACCACTTATCAAAGCCTTTATAGTCGTAAGGAGCGGCCGCGGGAGTTCTCCTCTGGTGCTTGGAGTCTCGGGTTCGACCCCAGCCCCAGCCAAGTGAACTTTGTGGTGGACAAACACCGTGTGCGTGGGTTTCCTCGGGGTTCTCCTCTTTCGTGCCACTTTCTTCATTCCATCATTTCATTCATTACTCATCATCACAGTCTCCTTTAGCCTAACCGTCATAACCGTGGGACATAAAACTCAGATTTCATTTCATTTTTTTATTGTCGTAAGGAATAACGATATTACAGTTTATCAAACTTTTTACTATCGTTAAGAATAACTATATTACCACCCATGAAACTTTCTACTGTCGGTAAGAATAACGAAACATTCTTCTATTATTTCTGAGATAACTTGGACATTCATTGTAGGCATAAAAGAGTAAACTTAGCACCTTTGATAATTATTCTCGAGTTAGATGAGAAAAATATAAAGAAAGAACATAAGATATTCGTATTATATCTACAGCTTTATCCTGTGACGGTCGCCAATATGGATGTTATTGGTTTGATTTTATTGTATAAGGGCAAAGTTCGACTTCCTATACTATTAAAATCTTCTGAAATATCTTCGAGCAATAGCTTTGTGTTTATGGGACACTCATATAGTACGAATAGTACGGTGGCTGGTTTTATATTTGAAGTTTTTGTGTCTTAGTGATTCCTTATTTGTATTTGAGAAATCCAGTTTAAGTTATTACTAAATAATTTATAAGAAGAGAAATTTCTATCATAGATGGCAGTATGTCTGCTGTCGAACTCGTGCAAAGTAACGACTGCCTCGAAGAAGTGCAAGGAAAAGCAAATAACGTTATGCTATCTTCGGCAACAGTTGATCTCTAAAATTAATAAATGAGATCATAGTTCATAGGGTAGTAAAATTAGGTACTCATTATGTAACTATTGAAGGCAAGTACTTTGTTAATTGTTAATATAATTTTTGCTTCACCCCATAAGCGAGAGAAGAAAAACTGAATTATATCTGAAATAAATTATGAAATTAATTATAAAGAAACTCCGGAAAGAGCAGACTCGAAAAAAAGCATCTCACAAAATATTTTGCTTTCATTAGAAACGAAAGATAATGCACATTTTATTATACTATGTTGCCAATTATAAAATATTATAAAAATATATTATGTAACGTGTTTAAGTGTGGAAGTGTTTCTAACTTGAAAATTAATATAAGTTTTTTTTGCTCAGACAAGATTAAGTGAATATATACATATATACAATATATATTTTTATTATTTTAACAAGTTTGCTTCAATGTTTGTTTTATATGATACATGTGTTTGTACAGTTTTTGTTAATCATCCAGCTGAACATTTTGCAAGAATCAATAGTGTGCTACAGTGAAACTGTGTTTTTGTTAAGAAAAGTAAATAAATAAATAATTCATATACAAATAAATATCAAAAACAATTCGTACATGATGATTGATTTTGTTGCGTCTTTTTTTCTAAAATAAATGAACTTAAAAAAGAATCCTCATCTCATAATTAATAATGATTAAAAACAAAAATGCTTGTGTATGTGACGAAAAATTAAAAAAATCTAATTGGCGCTGATGTGTTTGTGGTCTGATTTTATTAATTTTATTGCAGCCTTCATGCTCTGCTATACTCAGGATGATATTCACACGGAAGGTATTGGCTGAATTTTTCTTCATGACAGGATTTTGTGACACTTTTTCCTTGCTGTTTACTATTTTTTCCTCTGGTAGTTTGAGTTTTTCCTTGACAAAACAAAAAAATATTTAAAAAAAGGACAAAATCAAAGACGGATTATCATTTTTTAATTTCATGTTCAAATATATGCGTATTTGCGTAAAAAAAGTGAGTTGTGTTCACGTTAGTGTATGTAAAAAGAGATAAATGTACAGTTCTGGTTTTTTGCATTAACTCTTTTCCATATAAGTAAGCAAACAGGTATCTATTAACAATATAAAACTATACCATGAAACCAGAATTGTTGTAAAACTAACAATACTTTTGCCTTCTTTTTTTCCTTATTGTGTGGAAATTCTTTTTTTTTTTTATATTTTGTACTACAAGAGTAGAATGCATGAGTAATTGTTGTGTTTTTCGTACTTAGTATATTGTTATATGTTCTTTCTACTTAGTACTATTTTTAATGATTACAAAATTACTTTTTGGCTTTCAGAATCGTCCAGTATACGTAACTTGTGGGTGTGATAATATTTTTTCCCTCGTTTTCTTTTTTCGTGATTGTAAAATATTAGTAGAGAATTGGTAGTTATTTCTATAGGGTAGTGCGACATATTTTGTTACAGATTTATTTGATGTAGCGATTTGAATTCAGGGATTTTCTGTATTTACTAACAGTGACAGTAGTTCACTACCAGATCTTTCGATTCCTAATAGTTCACAGTAAATCGGAACCGGAACAGTAGAAACAGGATACATTCTAAAGAATGTGATAACCATGTCGAATAAAGTTTCGGATCACTAGTTACTATTTTAGAACAGCGCGTGTATGATAGATGAAACATGTAGTTCTGGCATGAAGATTTTAATCAAATTCACTATTTTATCTTAGTTTTAAAATAACTTACAAAAACCGCGTATGATTGCTACAATAAGGAAAACTTCTAGCTTAAGAGCTACTTTGTTGGTACAAAAAGCAAGCTTTTAGGAGATTTTATCGCTACAATAAACCAAGCATTTAATTTAAAGGGAAATTCGTAACTATAATAAACGAAGTGTATATAATATGGAGGAATTTCGTTGCTAGTATAAAGGAAACTCTTAGTTAAAAAGATACTGTGTTGCCACAATAAAGGAAGCATCTAGTTCAGAAATTATATTGTTACCATAAAGGAAGCGTCTAATTTAAGGGATAATTTGTTAATACGAAAAAGGAAACCGTAAAGTATAATTGTATTGTTAATAAAGGAAGCTTTTAGTTTAAAAGTTATGCTACAATGAGAGAAATTTTTAACTCAAGGGAGCGTTTGTTCTACAATAAAAAGATTTTTTTTTTTAGTAAAAGGCGATTTTATTGCTACAATAAAACAGTTTCTAGTTGAAAGTAAGACTGTGATACAACGAAGCAAGCTTGCAGTTGTATTACAACAATAAAAGAAGCTTTTCAGTATCAAGGAGATGTTGCTAGAAAAACGTTTCTAGGTTAAAATAAACTTCGTGCTAGAATAGAGGAAGCGTTTAGTTTGAAAGATGTTTCGTTGTTGCAATGGAGAAATCTTTATAGTTTAAAACAGTGAATTACCTTTATTATCGCTATAATAAAGGTAACTTCTAGCTTACGATCGAATTTGTTGCTGCTAATGAAAATCTTTAAGCATAAAAGCTATTTTGTTGCTACAATAAAGGAAGCATTCCCAGTATCAAGGAAATGTTGCTAGAAAAACGTTTCTAGGTTAAAAGAAACTTCGTGCTAGAATAGAGGAAGCGTTTAGTTTGAAAGATGTTTCGTTGTTGCAATGGAGAAATCTTTATAGTTTAAAACAGTGAATTACCTTTATTATCGCTATAATAAAGGTAACTTCTAGCTTACGATCGAATTTGTTGCTGCTAATGAAAATCTTTAAGCATAAAAGCTATTTTGTTGCTACAATAAAGGAAGCATTCCCAGTATCAAGGAGATGTTGCTAGAAAAACGTTTCTAGGTTAAAAGAAACTTCGTGCTAGAATAGAGGAAGCGTTTAGTTGGAAAGATGTTTCGTTGTTGCAATGGAGGAATCTTTATAGTTTAAAACAGTAAATATATCGCTATAATAAAGGTAACCCAGTATTAAGGAGATGTTTCTAGAAAAACGTTTCTAGGTGAAAAGAAACTTCGTGCTACAATAAAGGAAGCGTCTAGTTTAAATGAAACTTCGTGCTACAATAAAGGAAGCGTCTAGTTTAAATGAAACTTCGTGCTACAATAAAGGAAGCGTCTAGTTTAAATGAAACTTCGTGCTACAATAAAGGAAGCGTCTAGTTTAAATGAAACTTCGTGCTACAATAAAGGAAGCGTCTAGTTTAAATGAAACTTCGTGCTACAATAAAGGAAGCGTCTAGTTTAAATGAAACTTCGTGCTACAATAAAGGAAGCGTCTAGTTTAAATGAAACTTCGCGCTACAATAAAGAAAGCGTCTAGTTTAAATGAAACTTCGCGCTACAATAAAGAAAGCGTCTAGTTTGAAAGATAACTTCGCTGTTACAATGGAGGAATCTTCCTACTTTAAACAGTGGAATATATTGCTATAATAAAGGGAACTTCTTGCTTGAGAGCAAATTTGTTGTTGCTAAAGGAAATCTTTAAGTATAAAGACTATTTTATTGTTACAGTAAAGCAAAATTTTAGTTTAAAGGAGATTATGTTGCTACAATAATGGGAATCTGTTAGTTTAAAAGAGACAACGTTGCTATAATAAAACAAGCGTGTACTTTAATATTACTTTTAAACGTTTCAAGCGATGAACATATTCTTCGAGATAAAATGTAATACTTACAGTAACAGTAAGCGAAGGAAAGAAACATTTCTCCGAATTATTCCATTAGTATTACGCAGTCGTGATTATCAAAATTGAAAGGACAAGAAAATTGGGATAAAAGTTTGTATTAGTTTAGGCATCAACTTGACAAAAGTGCTCTCCTTGTTGAGTTTAAGGGCAAATCATGTAACAATTTAGCATCCGATATTTTTTGTATATATACCAATCACTGATCACAAAAATGCCGGATGCCAGAAAAAGCACCTCACGGAGGGAAGAGGGGGGGGGGAAGCCGAAATTTTAGCCGTTTGTATTATTCACTATAACTCCGTAACCATTGGAGCTAGAGCATCCAAACTTTTTAATTTTCTTTGTCTAATTGTCTTCTACAATTTAATTCTAGTGCATTTTTGAGCTAAATATAATGGTTTTTTTGTTATTTTCATTTTTACTCAATTTTGGTTGCGCGTGACGTCAGTTCTTTTAGCACCAGATTCTTATAAGATGCAATTCGGAAAAAAAATTTCCTCTAAAAGTTTTCCTTCATTTTATGTTCTTTCAAAAAATGTATACTTATATTAGTGTAGGACTGATAGTGCCGGAGCTATAAGTGACTTTATTCTGTCGTGTGCGAAACTGATCACGGCGCGACGCAAGAGTTACCTTTCTACAAATGGTAGATATTAGCAGCTGATGATGATTAATATATGTGTATAATCTTGTCTGCCTGCAAGAATATAATCCTGATGATTAAGTCTCTCTATAATCTAAACTTTTTTTCAGAAAATAAACCTTGTCAAAACACAAAATTTCACTGAAGAATGAAAAGAGAGCTTTCTCTAGTACATAGTATGAGAAACTCTGAAAATCTGTTTCTTTATACGTGTCTCTGATACCTTCTAAAACATGCACAAACATGCAGCTTTCTAATCCATAGCCTTCTAGAATGTTGGCAGAAGATCATAGATGTTCATGGGGACTATTTTTGATCCTCCAGGTACGTCTTAGGAGACATGTCTATGTTCAAAACCGGCGGGTGAAAAAGCGACAGAACTTTCTTCGTTACCTTTATATAAGAGTGGCATAACATTATTGAGAACTAATTCTAGAAATCAAATAATTTCTTCTTTTGTGTAGAGATTTCTTAGGTATATAGTTTCTTTCAAATTTTACGTTTCTTAGTATAGATTTATTGTACTATAGCGACTGTATACAATCTTA
Organism: Thermobia domestica; assembly: GCF_964235325.1. Classification (NCBI taxonomy): domain Eukaryota; kingdom Metazoa; phylum Arthropoda; class Insecta; order Zygentoma; family Lepismatidae; genus Thermobia; species Thermobia domestica. Next base: position 307,688,631 of record NC_137457.1, read on the forward strand.
ATAACAGGCAAGTGCTTCTTCTGTAAAAACAGTTAACAGTTTAAATGTTAAAAAACGTGAATGGAAAATTGTTCATGATTCTCTCTTGAAGGCAGTTTTGAAATTTGGTTCCTGCTGTATTTCGCTCAGTATCATTGTAGTACATAAATCGAAGGACTGTAGCAAAAACAGCCCTTGTCGAAACAAGATTTTTTTTTTTTTCAGAAAAATTAATAGAAAGCTGCATGTTTGTACGTGTTTTAGAAGGTATCACAGACACACATAAAGAAACAGATTTTCAGTTTCTCATACTGGTACTAGAGTAAGAGAGAAATTTTGTGTTTTGACCAGAGTTATTTTCCGAAAAGCCTCTCAATTGATATTAAAAATGGATATCAATTGCAGGCAGACAAGATTATTTTTATATATATTATAACAAACTAATATCTACCGTTCGTGGGAAAGTAACTTTTGGGCTGCGCCGTGATCAAATTCGCACACGACAGAATAAAGTCACTTATAACTCAGGCACTATCAGTCCTACACTAATATAAGTATACATTTTTTGAAAGAGCATAAAGTGAAGAAAAACTTTTAAGGAATTTTTTTTTCGAATTCCATCTTGTAAAGAATGTGGTGTAAAAAAGCTGACGTCACGCGCAATCAAAACTGAGTAAAAATGAAAATAACAAGAAAACCATTATATTTAGCTCAAAACTGCATTAGAATTAAATTGTAGAAGATAATTAGACAAAGAAAACGAAAAAGTTTGGATGCTCTGGCTCCAATGGTTACGGAGTTGTAATGAATAATAAAAACCGCTAAAATTTCGGCTTTCTCCCTCCTCCTCCCTTCCCGTGAAGTGTTTTTTCTGGCATCCGGCATTTTTGTGATCAGTGATGCGTACATATTCAAAAAATACCGGATGCCAAATTGTTGCATGATTTGCCCTTAGAACTCAATTTTTGAACCCCGATGCTTAGACTAGATTCTTTTAATATTTAACAGAATAATGAGAATTATAAAATACACTGAATTTGAACAAAGTGTTAGGGGAAAAAAGAGTGTAGTAAGGATTGAAATCTGCTAACCTATCGTCATTGTGTTCGTGTCCGAAGATTATTTTGTTCGAAAAATTGTCAGTCAGATTATGTCATTTATTAAGGGAACCTCGATCTGTATTCAATTTAATTTTTTCCTTTTTTTAAAAATAAAATTAGCTTCAGAAACCGACCTTTTTATATTAGATTTAGGTGCATTATGTTATTTTTACCCTTTAATTGTGATGTTTATTTTCTTCTAAATACTGTAATTGGAGACCACCAAGGGTTTTTTTTTTTTTTTTTTTTTTTTTTTACAAAACATATAACTACTGTCTTTCTTTTCTTGTTCCGATGTGACAGTATAATTTTTGATGGAACCATACAACCTCATAAACTTGTAAAGTGACAGAAGTAACTTTTGCTTATATACATTCATCTAGACACGGTTCGTTATCTTCTGGATTCTTGCATGTAAGTGTTTTCAAAAGTGTGCTTGAACACACGTGCGATTCTTTTTGAATTTTCACAATGACGTAAAAACATTATCCTTCCAATATCGTATCGTTGTAAGTATCTGAACAATATGTAAAAGAGCAGGGGCCAAATCTGCTGGTGAGGAGGGTGAGGTGGAACACACCTTGTTCTTTTTGATTTTTGTGATCCTATCGAGTAGTAAAAAGGCTCAAAATGTATAAAACATAACACAATAAAGCGGTATAATTCGGGCATTAATTACCCTAGCAACAATCCGCTTTTTTTGCCGGTTTATAAGATTCGTGTCTATTACCATGTTCTTGAAGCGGTGTCCAGAAAATTTAGGGTAGCAACCACAAAAGTTTTCGTAACATTTTCTCCTTCTCTTTATTGGATTTTTAAAATCTATCGTTTTGTCCTTTTTCATTTGTCATGCTAATACTCTATGCACTAAAACCTTTTGTACTATTCTAGGAGTTAAAATTTTAACAGCACAGCAGATAGAGTTTGAATTTCCGAAGAAAGCATATGCGGGCAGTTTCTTATATGTATTTCTTAGGTTATTAACACATTTCGGACGATCGATGGGTCATGCCCTTCGTGGAACTAACGTCCAGTAAGATGGACAGCGGGCATAACCATCTCTTTTCTTTACATTTTTGTAGCAAGCTCTGTAGTTTTCAGAAATGTTTTTAAAATAAAAACCTCTTATGCGGGTCTTCTACAAATTTTGGGAACAAACACACCCTTCCTTCCTTTCTTCTTTTTTTCCTTCTTTCCGTCCTACCTTCCTTCATTCCTTCCGTCCTGCTTTCCTTCATTCCTTCCCTCCTTCTGTCCGTCCGCTGCAAAAAGCAATGTGTCCAAACTGTTAATTGAAACAATACACTCGCGTCTGTGTGTGTCATTGGGTTTCTTGCTAATACTGTTGCAAAGTCCGCTTACAGGCTATCTTTTTAAACATATTTGTTCTTTCTTGTTAAAGTAAGAATATTTAGATAGTGATGTAACAATGTAGTAAATAAAAGAGAATTATTTTAAAGTTTTGTGAATGATTGACTTAATCGTGTGTGATTCCCAAAAATCAAGAACAAAGGAACACATTTTGTACTGCATTTCTGATAACAAACTATACATGTTTTCAACTAAGGAGAATACTTATTAATAAATTATTTTATAAAAATGGAAAACTCGTTACTCAGAAATTGAGAAAGTGAGTAATATACAATTGATTTTTTTTTTATCAGTATTACGTGGGAAATTGAACGGCAAAATTGATTTTTTTTTTTTTTTGACTCTTGAGATGGAATTTTATGATGTTTGAGAATGGGATCATTAAGCCCTAGTCGTCATTCGCAGTACATGTTAATAATAGGTTCCGTCTTTCATGACCTCGGTGCTTCATAAACGTAACAAGGTTGCTTCACTTTTTTTTTTTTTTTTTTTTTTTTTTTTTTTTTTTTTTTTAGCAGTCATTTTGACATAGTAATCATTGCCAGACATGAAGTCCATTGTATTCGAATGTGAAACAAGGAACTAACTAGAAAATTACAAATTTATTTAAAGAAAGTAAGTGGTAAATTTTGGGAACACTGTAGTTTAGTGGCTAGAGCGTTGGACTACATCTGCGTGGTCTCGGGTTTGATTCCCGGCCGGTGCTTCCCAATTTTCGGCGAGGGGGGCGCGGTGGCTCAGTGATAGAGCGTTCACCTCCGGTGCTTGGGATCCCTGGTTCGATCCCAGCTCACGCCGTGTGGACTTTGTGGTGGACAAACACCATTATTGTGGGGGTTTTCTCGGGGTTCTCCCGTTTCCTCTCGCTTTCTTCATTACACCATTTTCATTCATTTCTCATAATCACCGTCTCCTTTAGCCTAACCGGCATAACCGTGGGACGTAAAGCTCAAAAGATTTCACTTCATTTCCAATTTTCGGCGTCCATCCAGCGTTGTGAGGCAAACTGGGGACTCACGTGAAAACAAGACGTGACGGCCATTAGGTCTGAAAAGCTCCTGATGCTCCTGTTAGGGATAGGGTAACGTAGGGCGCTGGCCATGTATTTGTCGCTAGCCTGGACGTAGTTCAGCCGGTCGCTAACAGATGGCGTTGGAATAGACTTAAGCCCATAAAATTCGTTGTTACGCCAAGTGGATGGGTTAGTTGAAGTGATACATGTTACGTAAATACTATTTTGGAAAGTGGTAATATGGATTCACCTAGTTTATTTTCGTCTTTAAAAGAGTTTTCCTCAACGGTTTTAATCTCTCTTACTGTGGCTTCTCAACAGCTTGAAATCACTCACAACCAGGTTGAATCACGTCATGAGAAACATCTTGTTCTTTGAGTGTAAGAATTCTAAAATAAAATAAAAGTACAAGTTTATCAAGAAGTCAGTTGCTCAATTTTTTTAAACTTTTATTTTAGAACTCTTGCACTCAAAGAACAAGACCTTTTCTCATAAAATGCTTCGATCTTAACTGTGAGTGACTTCAACCTGTTGAGAAAAGTCACAGTGTAAGACAGACTAAAATCGTTCAGAAGAACTCCTTAACCCCTTGCGTTCCAGCTGACATTTTTATATGTGCGTGATGTAATATCAGGTTTCCATTTACTGTTGAAAGACTTGTCTAGACCGTTATATAGGGCATAATTATTGTGCACGCATGAGGAGAGCATTCACGTTACTGATAAAAAAACAGTTATTTGCATATTACGGAACATTTGGACTGAAAAAGGGAATTTCTGATGTTTTGAAAGGATTTTATGCTGTTTCAGGTTGGCAACACTGACCGGAGATCCAAGACAAAGTTTTTTTTTCTTTTTCTGATCTCGAAGTTGCTAATTGTTTATCGTGAAAACAAACACACTGTGTTGTAATTGAATGTTCCCTTAGGTCTGCCATCTAGTAAGAACACTTTTTTTTTTTGTCTTTTCTGTCAGTAAGGTGTTGTCACCTAAGGAGAAATAGTAGAACTAAGTATTACTTTTCATCCACTAACAAATTTCATCATCTCCAGGATTAGTACAACCCTTAACAAGGGATACATTTTCATGAGATCCACATGGATGTCATTGGTACGCAAAGGGTTGAAGACACAATAATCAAGATAGGTCCGCACTACCACTTTATAAAATAGGAAATTATAAATATTGAATATATAGTTCTGCTTGGCATTCAATATGTATATAAACTTGGATTATACATATATTCTAGGTAGTTCATAGGTTACCTTTAATATATATATATATATATATATATATATATATATATATATATTGGGGCCGCGGTGGCTCAGTGGTAGAGCGTTCACCTCTGGTGCTTGGGGCCCCGGGTTCGATCCCAGGCCCCGCCAAGTGAACTTTGTGGTGGACAAACACCGTGTGCGTGGGTTTTCTCGGGGTTCTCCCGTTTCCTCCCACTTTCTTCATTCCACCATTTCATTCATTACTCATCATCACCGTCTCCTTTAGCCTAACCGGCATAACCGTGGGGCGTAAAACTCAAAGATTTCATTTCATATATATATATATATATATATATATATATATATATATATAATGTCTGACAAACTAATTACTTTCTGACTTCAGTATGATGTGGTTGTCGTCTGGTAGGAAGCAATGCTGATACTTTCAAAACCACGTTTATTATAGTTTCTCCATCCCCACTTGTCAAAGAATCATTAACGCTCAAAGTAAACCAAGTTTGTTTCACGCTTATACACTAATTCAAAAGAAGTCCCAACTATTTTTAACAGTTCCTTTTACGTAAAATATCTATTCGTATGTAGTGTAATTGGCGCTGGATATGCTTTCATAGGTATTAGTGTAGTTCAAACTGAAAAGTTAACGACTAAAAATATACAAGTGAACAAGTGCTTATTGTAGCCATTTTGTGTGCTAGTGCTTGCTAATAATCTAGGTTTTTTTTTTTTTTTTTAAGATAACATTGAGCATAAACTTTAAGTACATTTACTGTCCGTTTATATTATTTAAAAAATGAACTAGAACTGTATTTTACACCTGGTAATAATGAGTCATTGAAATATGTATATTAAATAACGTAGGTTTATTTGTATGCATGACTTCTATGCATATTTATCCTATGCTTTTTTTTTCTTTATCACAGTGTTATCAACTAAAAAAAATTATTTCACTTTCAACTTCTTTTTGTTTTATATTAAAAGATTTTATGAGTTTTCTAAGCTTTTCTATAATACCTATAAATTAAAGATACTTTCTCTCTGTCTCTCTCACCATTAAGAAATACTGTTGTATTGACTCTAATGTACTTCTTTTTGCTGTTATTTCTAGGTGGTGAAGAAACTGTACTGTCCTATGAACTGGTTGAACAGTTACAAATTCAATATACGAGGCCCGTGATTATTCTTGGACCTTTGAAAGACAGGGTTAATGATGACCTCATATCCGAGTTTCCTGATAAATTTGGCAGCTGTGTTCCTCGTAAGCATTTTATTTTGGTATATTACTATTAGTATTAGTATTACAATTAGTAATAGTATTGATTATAATAATTCCGTATTGAAGGTTAACGCATTACTCGAGTAGACGGTTCTACCAAATTTTGACACATTTCTTACATTTTCATGTTAGGTTACAGCTTTGTAGTTCTTTTAGCAGAGCATGCACTAAATGAGCTCCATTATTACTTGCAGATTGACTTCAGGGGGCTCAGTATAAATAGTGTGAACGTATAGCATTAAAACTACAGTGCATTAAACACGAACCAGCTTGCGCTAGGTGGCCACAAAAAAAAGCACAAATGGTATCTGAGTCAGGGCAGGAACGCAGCAGGAAGGCTTGAGCGGTAGCGACGGGTGCGTCCGTAAGGAACAGACGCGTCAGCGACGGCGGTATACGCATAAACGGAATACTGGAAGAGCACATTTAAACATACAATACTTTCACTATTACTAAAAATTCATTTCAATGTGCTGTGCACTGAAAGTAATCACTTATATTCGCACTCTCATTCCTTCACGAAAAATGGTTCACATCGTATTTTAGCTATAAATTTTCTATTTGGTAGATCCATCTGCTCGAGTGAACCCAAGGTTAAGACAGATCTAGGAAGTTACGGAATTTGATTTCGGTTGAAGATATAATCATGACATATTTTACATGTTTTTACCAATAAAGTTAAAACATTATTGGCATATAAATATAATAGCTGAATAAAGGAAATTGCTTGTGGGTAATTTCTCAGCTATTTTTTTCAATTAGTTTTCTGCATTAATATTTTGAAAACCATATTATAACGGATCTCCGTTTATAATAATTTGAAATCGACCATTGTGTGAGTTGTACTGTAGTAATGTTTTCTTTATTTCAAAACGTTCTCCAAAGTTGGAATGGCAATTTTCAAACACTTCTCGTGTACATATATGCTGTTTTTATATTTGTGTGTTGAAAGTTTTATGTTTGTGTATATGGTCTGAGTAGAAAGTTGAAAGAAGAGTTACGAGTTGTATTCACATTTTAAGTCTGCTACCCCATCATGAACAACGAAAGGGAAGGAAAGTGCACTCGCCCTCAGAAAGGCTTAAACACTACAAATACAATCTCAGTGTGTCTGCTTTTCTTTCCTTTAAATAATAATCTATTATGTTAATGAAAGATAAAAATACACATACCTGCAGAAGATAGTAATCTTTTTTATAGAGTTCAATATCGAGCTTCAATCTCAATATATTAGTTTGCAATTTCTGTGCAACTAGCTCTTTTATCTTTGTTTCTCGATTTTCCCTCTATATTTGTTGAAAATTTAAAAAAAAAAAAAAAAGAAACTTGTTTGCACCTTTTGTGATAAGGAACTTGTTTGTGACAAGACAAGACTAATTTTCGTATCAAAACTGTGGTAACTAACTAAATGGAACGGTGTTCGCTATTGTTCGAGAATTGAGTTCTTGTATTTGACAACAATCAAGCAATTCGTGCTGGGATCTGTTGGACCATTTGCTGCAGTACTATCCATGTGACAAACTAATGCGCCCTAAACATGATTTATGATTGTAGGTTTCAAATAGATCAGATTAGTAAATTTAACTACCATCACCATGAAGTCTGTTGCCAACAAGAAATACTGTATTTATTTTAAGTAATATGATTATGACAGATTCTGAACTCGGAACTTGCCTTCCCGTTCAAATGCACGTGTTACACATATGGTAGAGCCGGTTCTGCTATTGTTGTTTGAAAAATGCCAAGCAAGCGGTGTGGATTTATATAACAAACAAACTTACAACTATACATTCAGCTTTATATTTAGATTAGTTGAAAACTAAAACTGGTGTAATTTGTTCTTCCCACAGATACTACTAGGCCGAAAAGAGAATATGAAGTGGACGGAAGGGATTACCACTTCGTTGCCTCGAGAGAGCAAATGGAGCGAGATATTCAGAATCACTTGTTCATAGAGGCTGGCCAGTACAATGATAACCTCTATGGCACCTCTGTCGCTTCCGTCCGTGAGGTGGCCGAGAAGGTAAGTTGCAGGAGATAATCTTCAAACATTATTTTAAACTTGAACGATGATTTTTAGTATCCATTTCAATTAACTTTAATTTTAAAAGCTTTGCAACGTCCCCTTTTACTATTAGATGATTTATTACTGTTTGTTATGTTAACTTTATATAACTTCCTTTGAATCGAAGCTGTAAATCAGATAAAAAAAAAAAAAAGTCACTGGTTGTACTGAGTGTATAAAAATTCACTGGATGTTACGTTGACTTTGTACAAACTCCTCTGAATCAAAGCTATAAATAAGGTGAAAAGCATTCACTGGATGTTACGTTGAGTTTGTACAAGCTCCTTTGAATCAAAGCTATAAATAAGGTGAAAAGCATTCACAGAATGTTACGTTGAGTTTGTACAAGCTCCTTTGAATCAAAGCTATAAATAAGGTGAAAAGCATTCACAGAATGTTACGTTGATTTTGTACAAGCTCCTTTGAATGAAAGCTACAAATAAGGTGAAAAGCATTCACTGGATGTTACGTTGAGTTTGTACAAGCTCCTCTGAATGAAAGCTATAAATAAGGTGAAAAGCATTCACAGAATGTTACGTTGAGTTTGTACAAGCTCCTTTGAATCAAAGCTATAAATAAGGTGAAAAGCATTCACTGGATGTTACGTTGAGTTTGTACAAGCTCCTCTGAATGAAAGCTATAAATAAGGTGAAAAGCATTCACTGGATATTACGTTGAGTTTGTACAAGCTCCTTTGAATCAAAGCTATAAATAAGGTGAAAAGCATTCACAGAATGTTACGTTGAGTTTGTACAAGATCCTTTGAATGAAAGCTATAAATAAGGTGAAAAGCATTCACTGGTTGTTACGTTGAGTTTGTACAAGCTCCTCTGAATCAAAGCTATAAATAAGGTGAAAATCATTCACTGGATGTTACGTTGAGTTTGTACAAGCACCTTTGAATCAAAGCTATAAATAAGGTGAAAAGCATTCACTGGTTGTTACGTTGACTTCGTACAAGCTCTTCTGAATCAAAGCTATAAATAAGGTGAAAAGCATTCACTGGATATTACGTTGACTTCGTACAAGCTCCTTTGAATCAACGCTATAAATAAGGTGAAAATCATTCACTGGATATTACGTTGAGTTTGTACAAGATCCTTTGAATGAAAGCTATAAATAAGGTGAAAATCATTCACTGGTTGTTACGTTGACTTCGTACAAGCTCTTCTGAATCAAAGCTATAAATAAGGTGAAAAGCATTCACTGGATGTTACGTTCAGTTTGTACAAGCACCTTTGAATCAAAGCTATAAATAAGGTGAAAAGCATTCACTGGTTGTTACGTTGACTTCGTACAAGCTCTTCTGAATCAAAGCTATAAATAAGGTGAAAAGCATTCACTGGATATTACGTTGACTTCGTACAAGCTCCTTTGAATCAACGCTATAAATAAGGTGAAAAGCATTCACTGGATATTACGTTGAGTTTGTACAAGCTCCTCTGAATCAAAGCTATAAATAAGGTGAAAATCATTCACTGGATGTTACGTTGAGTTTGTACAAGATCCTTTGAATCAAAGCTATAAATAAGGTGAAAAGCATTCTCTGGTTGTTACGTTGACTTCGTACAAGCTCTTCTGAATCAAAGCTATAAATAAGGTGAAAAGCATTCACTGGATATTACGTTGACTTCGTACAAGCTCCTTTGAATCAACGCTATAAATAAGGTGAAAAGCATTCACTGGATATTACGTTGAGTTTGTACAAGATCCTTTGAATGAAAGCTATAAATAAGGTGAAAAGCATTCACTGGATGTTACGTTCAGTTTGTACAAGCACCTTTGAATCAAAGCTATAAATAAGGTGAAAAGCATTCACTGGTTGTTACGTTGACTTCGTACAAGCTCTTCTGAATCAAAGCTATAAATAAGGTGAAAAGCATTCACTGGATATTACGTTGACTTCGTACAAGCTCCTTTGAATCAACGCTATAAATAAGGTGAAAAGCATTCACTGGATATTACGTTGAGTTTGTACAAGATCCTTTGAATGAAAGCTATAAATAAGGTGAAAAGCATTCACTGGTTGTTACGTTGACTTCGTACAAGCTCTTCTGAATCAAAGCTATAAATAAGGTGAAAAGCATTCACTGGATATTACGTTGAGTTTGTACAAGATCCTTTGAATGAAAGCTATAAATAAGGTGAAAAGCATTCACTGGTTGTTACGTTGACTTCGTACAAGCTCTTCTGAATCAAAGCTATAAATAAGGTGAAAAGCATTCACTGGATATTACGTTGACTTCGTACAAGCTCCTTTGAATCAACGCTATAAATAAGGTGAAAAGCATTCACTGGATATTACGTTGAGTTTGTACAAGATCCTTTGAATGAAAGCTATAAATAAGGTGAAAAGCATTCACTGGATATTACGTTGAATTTGTACAAGATCCTTTGAATCAAAGCTATAAATAAGGTGAAAATCATTCACTGGTTGTTACGTTGACTTCGTACAAGCTCTTCTGAATCAAAGCTATAAATAAGGTGAAAAGCATTCACTGGATATTACGTTGAGTTTGTACAAGATCCTTTGAATGAAAGCTATAAATAAGGTGAAAAGCATTCACTAAATATTACGTTGAGTTTGTACAAGCACCTTTGAATCAAAGCTATAAATAAGGTGAAAAGCATTCACTGGATGTTACGTTGACTTCGTACAAGCTCTTCTGAATCAAAGCTATAAATAAGGTGAAAAGCATTCACTGGATGTTACGTTGAGTTTGTACAAGCTCCTCTGAATCAACGCTATAAATAAGGTGAAAAGCATTCACAGAATGTTACGTTGAGTTTGTACAAGCTCCTTTGAATCAAAGCTATAAATAAGGTGAAAAGCATTCACTGGATATTACGTTGACTTCGTACAAGCTCCTTTGAATCAACGCTATAAATAAGGTGAAAAGCATTCACTGGATATTACGTTGAGTTTGTACAAGATCCTTTGAATGAAAGCTATAAATAAGGTGAAAAGCATTCACTGGATATTACGTTGAGTTTGTACAAGCTCCTCTGAATCAAAGCTATAAATAAGGTGAAAAGCATTCACTGGTTGTTACGTTGACTTCGTACAAGCTCTTCTGAATCAAAGCTATAAATAAGGTGAAAAGCATTCACTGGATATTACGTTGACTTCGTACAAGCTCCTTTGAATCAACGCTATAAATAAGGTGAAAAGTATTCACTGGATATTACGTTGAGTTTGTACAAGATCCTTTGAATGAAAGCTATAAATAAGGTGAAAAGCATTCACTGGATATTACGTTGAGTTTGTACAAGCTCCTCTGAATCAAAGCTATAAATAAGGTGAAAATCATTCACTGGATGTTACGTTGAGTTTGTACAAGCACCTTTGAATCAAAGCTATAAATAAGGTGAAAAGCATTCACTGGATGTTACGTTGACTTCGTACAAGCTCTTCTGAATCAAAGCTATAAATAAGGTGAAAAGCATTCACTGGATATTACGTTGACTTCGTACAAGCTCTTCTGAATCAAAGCTATAAATAAGGTGAAAAGCATTCACTGGATATTACGTTGACTTTGTACAAGCTCCTTTGAATCAAAGCTATAAATAAGGTGAAAATCATTCACTGGATGTTACGTTGACTTCGTACAAGCTCTTCTGAATCAAAGCTATAAATAAGGTGAAAAGCATTCACTGGATGTTACGTTGAGTTTGTACAAGCTCCTTTGAATCAAAGCTATAAATAAGGTGAAAAGCATCCACTGTTTGTTACGTTGACTTTGTACAAGATCTTCAGAATTAAAACTGTAAATAAGATAGAAAATAGTATTCATTGGTTGTATTGACTTTGTATAAATTCCAATTAAACAAGATAAAACATGCAGCAATTATTAATTGATTTCGTTAAGTTCCACTCAATCAAGTCTATAAATAAGTTGTAAAATAAATATGTTGCGTGGATCGCTGATATTATACAAATTTCTCTTAAACCTATAAATAAGATTAAAAAAAGAATAAAGGAAAAAAAAACTACTTGTGATGTTGGTACGTTTCATTCAATCAAGGTAATAATTAAAGCGAGGGGGCGTCAGTGCTTGCTAAGGATTTTGTACAAATTTACTTAATCAAGGCTGTAAATAATGCTTGTTATTGGACTGCAAATGTTGGAAAGAACCATTACTGTTGTATTGTTTAGTTCCATATACTTCAATGTTGATATTTCTTTACGCTAACAGGTTTCATAACGCTACATAGTTGGTACAATTGCTTCCATATCTTAATATTCGTTGTGTATTTACTCCCATTATTTTATTTTTATTTTTAAATTTTAGCAAATAATTTTAAGATAATAAAGTACGTCGGTAATTAAAAAAATAATAAGTAAGATAGAATCGACAATCCGTTAGTAAGTGATCTGATAATGTATAAATTCTTAATAGATGCTATAGGGTACGCGTTAAAATTGGACAATGGAGTTACCTCTATGCCTCTGTTTCTCTTCCGTTTATTTGTAACAATATTTCGACCCTCGTGAGCATCGAGATATTGAAAATCTTTAACAAATAAACAAAAGAAACACGGAGGTACAGAGGTAAGTCTATTATTCTGAACTAATAACTGTTTTCAAGACTACATATAATGCAGAAATTTGAGTGCTCGGTAATTATGACATCATAACGTGTGCACAGTCCGCAGCAAAAAACCTGCAACATGAGCATATAAGTTTATTGTGAAACTACGCCTAATAGCGCAGGGAATCGACATAACGTCTAAGTGGCACGAATCACGCCAGGCGAAACCTCGGCGTCCTCTACTGCACACTTATTTTGGGAGCAAAAGACTTCGTCGTTTCACAATAAACTTACATGCTCATGTTGCAAGGTTTTTTGCTGCGGTCTGTACCTCGATTTATGCTGTGTAAGATAGTCTGAAATTAGCTACGAGGCGTGTCCATAAAGTAAGTACCGTTTTGAAAAATAAATATAATAAAACGTTTTGTGGAAGCCAAATTTAATTTTACATGAAAGAGTACACCTTAAAGTATATCTCGACATAGTCTCTACCAATGTTCAAACACTTGTCAGAGTGGGTGACCAACTTGTATAAACCTTCTTCAACGAAACATTCCGCCAGGGTAAGGCAAGTACGCACCTTTTCGTTTGAGAGCTAGTGTCGGCGCTCCGCGCATGCGTGCTAGTTTCATTGGCTCATTGCCTCTCCATTAACGCCAAATACGATTGAGTTGTTGCAAGTGTACTGTGTATTGCTGAACCGCCGACTGAAAAATTCGTTCTGTTATCCAGTTTTTGAATGCAACTAACATTAAGCCGGCCGAAATTCATCGTCAAATTGTAAAGACTTACGGTAAAGATGGCATGGTGCGAGAGTGGGTGAGGCAGTTTAATGAAGTGGACAAATGACCCACGACCAACCACGAAGTGCGCGGCCCCTATTGTGACTGATGAGTTGGTGAGGAAAGTGGATGAGAAACTTCGTGAGTACAGACGGTGCACTATGACAATGCTTTCAGATAAGTTTCCACAAGTTTCTAGAACTGTTTTGCATGAGATTGTTACCGACCGCTTAAGTTATCGCCAACTGTATTCTCGCTTGGTTCCGAAAATGATCACAGACGTCCAGAAAACCAGATGACTTGGCAGTGCTTTGACATTCCTTATCCGTTAGAGCGAGGAAGAAGAAGAGGACCTTTTAAACCAAATTGCGACTGGGGACGAAACGTGGGTTCGCCGTGTCACCCTAGAATCGAAACAACAATCAATGGAGTGGTGGCTCACAGCAGGATCTCCCACAAAGCAAAAGTTCAAAACGATGTCAGCACAAAACCTCATGTGCACAGTGTTTTCAGACAGGAAAGGGGTTTTGCTGGTTGACTTCGTACCAAGGGGTGAAACCGTCAACGTGGAACGATACTGTGACAGACTGAGAAATCTTCGGCGTGCAATTCAAAACAAAAGGAGAAGAATGTTCAGTACAGGATTTGTGTTACTCCATAACAATGTTCGTTCCATACTGCTGGTGCCACCCAAACGTTAATCCGACAGTTCGGTTGGGCGCAGTTTGACCACCCGCGCTGTACAGCCCCGACTTGATGCCGTCTGCTACCACTTGTTTCTGCACCTGAAGCGCGAGCTCGGCGGTAAGCACTTTGAAAGTGACGATTACTCAAAAAAAAAAAAAAAAAAAAAAAAAAAAAAGCTGTGGAGTTACGGTTGTCTTCATTGAGGGGAGGGTGTTTTTCTTCAGGAAGGTTTGGACAAGTTAGTTACCCGCTGTGACAGGTGTTTGTACATTGGTGGAAACTATGTCGAAAGATAGTTCAAGGTATGCTTTTTCATGTAAAAATAAATTTGGTTTGAACAAACCTGTTTCATTTTTCTTTTTTTTTTCCAACATGCCTCGTATTAATTTATTTAAATACCTGTGAAGTTATTCATTGAAGGTTCAAAAACGCGAAGGAAACATAACAACAACAACAATAATAATAATAATAATAATGAAGAAAATCTATTTGTGGCTCTGCATATGCATATCAAAAAGATAGTAAGAATAGGATTGGATTTTGTTATACAGATGAGATATGTTAATTATAAACTGCACTTCAAACTAATTTCTTTTTTATTTCTTCTCAGGGAAAACACTGTATATTAGACGTTAGTGGAAACGCCATAAAGAGGTTGCAAGTAGCTCAACTATATCCTGTAGCAATTTTCATCAAACCAAAGTCTGTAGAATCAATTATGTAAGTATTATTCGACAATTCAGTTTTGAACTTATTATTTAATTGTCGATTCTCGAGTTGCTAGTATAAGAGTATCTCAGCCTACAAGATATTATTCATTCCAGAAAGTTACTCTCATCACGAAACTCTTGTTAACTTTTGATCGAAATTTTTCAAGTAAAATAATAAAGACACTATTAATTCATTCTGTAAAGTTATTTATCCAAATTTTTGTATAAAATGATAGATATCTTATTAATGTAGGGTGGCTACAAAGCCCCGTTACCCCTGAAAATAAGTAACATAAACCACTAAACATATTAAATAACTACACGGAAAGAACTGAATGACATGAACAACAGTGCTTTCGAGAAGTTTTATTAAGATAAGAAAGATCAAGTGTCTAAGGGATCAGTCTGTCGACCGTCATTCTCATAACAAAGCATAATACGCCGCCATGTTCTGTGCGACATTTTGCTGAGCATTGCAGGTGTAACTTCCGTCAAAGCTTGTTTCACAGCTTCTGTTAGTTCGGCTGTGGTATGGTAACGGTTTTGTGCAACAATACCCTTTATAAACGCCCATAGTGCATTATCACAGGTGGTGAGGTCTGCGCTTCGTGATGGCCAGGCAAGTGGTGCGGGCAGATCCGGACCACCACAACCGGCCATCGTTCACACAATCTGAAACAAGGGAAAACCTTACATTAGCATTTATAAAGGGATAACGGGAAAACTTACATTGGCATTTATCAAGGAGTAACGGCAAAACTTACATTGGCATTTATCAAGGGGTAACGGAATATTGTGATCACCCTATACGTTCCACAAAGTTACTCGGATCATGAAACTTGTATCTTAAATCGAAATTTTCCATAGAAAATAATATAGATCCCATTAATCCGTTTTACATGTCATCGTAAAATTCTCATATCTTCCATCGAAATTTCTCATAGAAAATAATAGAAATCCCTTTAATCCGTTCCAGAAAATTACTTGCATCGTGAAACTCTCATACCTAATTTTCCATGGAAAACAAAAGAGATCCCATTAATTTGTTCCAGAAAGTTATTAACACCATAAAACACCGTGTGCGTGGGTTTCATCGGGGTTGCCCCGTTTCCTCCCACTTTCTTCATTCCACTATTTTCATTTATTACTCATCATCACTGTCTCCTTTAGCCTAACCGGCATAAGCATGGGAGGTAAAACTCAAAAGCTTTTCCTTTCAAAACTTCTATATTGAATTCAAATTTCCCATATAAAATAATAGATATCCTATTAATTCTTTTGAAAAAGAAGTATCATGGATCTTTCGTCTCTGGAATCGAATTTCCCATTAAAATGAGATATTCCATTAATTCCTTGTAGAAATCTAATCCGCATCGTCTTAAGTCAAAATTTCTCATATAAAACAACAAAGACCCTATTAATTCGTTCCAGAGAGCTATTCGAATAATGAAACTCGTACCTTGAATCTAAAGTTCCCGTAGAATGTAATATATATTTCAGGAAGGTACTTGCATCAGTAAACACTGCCATTTTTAATTGAAATTTCTCATATTAATTAACATAAAAAGATCCCATTAATGTAATTACTAATGGATACAGTGGTATGCATACTTATCATTAAAAGTAAATAAAAATTCTTGTAGGTACTTCTCATCTTTTCGTCAGTGCATTTAAAGAGATCTTGTTACGTAAAAGACATAATGTATGAAATTCTCCGCTTGTCTGTACTGCAGAATATTTTTTTTTCTTTAAATGTACTAGGGAAGAGGTGAGGAGTGCCCTAAAAAAATCATACATAAAAAATCAACATGGCAGTTTATCTTATAAATAATAATAATAATAATAATAATAATAATAATAATAATAATAATAATAATAATAATAATGAGTATAGTACAGTAAATAGGACATATGGAACCCAAAATGTGCAAACAGACTTTGATTTTTTAAAAAGAAAGACAAGATAGATAGAAATACTAACATTCCAAATCAGACGCAAAAGTGTTGGTATACTACAACAAAGACTGAAAGAAATAACAATATGTATTCATCCTTTCCTTTTCGATCTGTTTGTTGAACATCGTTTAACTCTTTAGGAACAGTTATTTAAAGGTCTTTCTTCAGAGATCTAGAGAAATAAAGGGGGAGGGGATGTTTAAGTGAATTTTCAGCAAACTTCAAAATGTTCGTTACTGAATTCTCTATGTCTGTGTGTGTGTGTTATTTGCGAATTTTTAAATTTTGAGCCCTCCATTCGATAGGGCATCAAAAACTATTTGAAAGAAGCGATGGATTTTTTTTTTTTTTTTTTTTTTTTTTTTTTTTTTTTGCATCACTCGTACAGTTCCCGAGATACTCGCCAAAAAAGTTCTGGTTTCGGGAGATTAAAAGAGCCATATCTCGGGAACCGTAAGTCATAGATAGATGACCTTTTCAATTTTGAAAAATAAACACACTGCTGAACAAGACTGCACTTATTTAATATAAAAACACATTTACACGTGACGTTTCGATCTTATAGCCAAGATCTTCATCAGACGTACACTGAGTGATTACTCAAGTATATGTACACAATTCATCTCCCTATCTGCTCTCTCATTGACTATGATTGTGTGTTAGTTCAATTCTGAGTCCTCTATTTTGAGCACGTGTCTTCGTAAAACAACATACCACAGAACGTTTTAACAGAACGCTTAAACAAAACATGTGGAAAAATTTTGTGTTGAAGGAAATTATAAATAGATAGATATATATATTACAAGACTTGTTTAATGAGTATAATAATAAAGTACATGGAACAATTGATATAAAAGCTTGTAGAAATTAATAAGAAAAAATAATTCTTTTTAAGTTCGTTCTGGCAATGTTCTTGGAGCATTCTCAACTAGTTATTATATTGTAATAAATAGAATAATTTATTTGACAAATCTAATTCAAGTGACACTTATAAACCTGTCCTCTGGTAACCCAATTTCACGGACATTGTTTATATATATATATATATATATATATATATATATATATATATATATATATATATAGATAGATAGATAGAAATTAAGGTGATTTTCACCTGCTGAGCGTAATAATGACAACACACCAAAAATTTTATGTTCATTTGCTCAGAAAGATTAATTACTGTATTTGCGCCAATATAGGCCACATTTTCCCCCCCTAAATTTTGGTTTGAAAAATCATAGTGTGGCCCATAATCGAGATTTTCCCCTCTGATTATAAATCGTCAGTTTCAGAACGACATGTAAACAAGGATCTTATAAAATAGAGGATCTGCCCTTACAACAAAATCTTGAAACCATATGTCACACTTTCACCACCCCAATTAATATTTAAATAAAATGTGAAACCTAACACGAGAAACGGTTAAACAATATGTCTATTTCATAAGAGGATTGTTACTTTAGCATACTTTACACATACAAATAAACATTTCATAAAAATGAGCACTTCTAGTAAGGTCTAACGGCAAGCGTCATCTTGTGTGCTCATTGTAAAACGAATCAAATATTTTCTTTTATTTGTTACCTTTTTCGATATCAGAAAAGACAACCAAATAAATTAGTGCCTTGTGTTGTAGCTGAAACATAACTCTATTTTATGGTACAATATTTATAATATGTAACGTTTCATTGCGCAGTAGTTAAGGGAATAAGCTAAAACATGTAATAACTTCCGGGTGGTTATCCACCTTAAGAACGGATTGATGTATCAATCAGTGAGATACAAAAAGTTGATTTAAGAAAGCAGAAAAGCAGCTCATGTGGGACACCATAAGAAGGAGAACTAAGATAATGTGTCTGAGGAAGGCTATGTTACATAGCCGAAACTGTAACACAAATATATAATCTTAAAATATATATATATACTGCTTTGGTCAGTTGGAGTTTTATTAGTAATCTTGAAATTTAAATATCGTTGTGTAACTAGTACGCTCTTTTCTCATCGTCACTCAGAAAGAAACCAAATGATCAACTTTTCTCGAATAAATCAACTTTGAACTCCCTTACACTGTCGCTTAAATTAGTCACGTCACCAGATCTTCCAATACGCAAAACCTGTCCTGTTGATGATGAGTCATTCTTAGTTATGCGAGAGTTGAAGAAGAGGAAGGAGAGAGATACAACTCAAACTACTGTTTAATTAAACTTTCTCGTAAATTTAATAGTGCGGCCTATATTCGCGCAAATACGGTAATTATGGCGTAATCTGGTAAATGACCCGAGAATATGTGAGATTTCACTAGTTCCACGGAGCGCGTAGTTTCTTTGTGAAATTAATACAAAGGGCTTCTTATTTCCGGAGAAGCATAGGAAAAGAAAACGAAGATACAAAAATATTAATTGTAATAATTGTAAAAATTACATTACATACACAACAATGTTAAAGCATTTCTTTTTTTTTTTTTTTTTATTTAGGGAAATGAACAAGCGAATGACTGAGGAACAAGCGAAAAAGACTTTCGAACGTGCCATGAAAATGGAGCAAGAATTTGGTGAATATTTCACGGGTAAGTATTAAGCATAAGATTTATTTATTTTTAGCTGTAAAAGGACCAGGAGGAGCATCTAGTTCTCCTCATATGGTAATTTTTCTTTCGACGTTGAAAGAGATTAAGGTATAGCTACCGCTTTTTGTCCTCCTGAAACGAATTACAGCAGGGGCTCTTTAATTCGGCACATTCGATAATCAGGTATTCTACGGTTGAACACATTCTATAATCAGCATTCTGCAGTTCGGCACATTGTATAATCATGTATTGTACGGTTCGGCACATTTTGTAATTAGCATTCTGCGGTTCTACACGTTCTATAATCGGGTACTCAATAGTTTGGCACATTCTATAATCAGACATTGTACGGTTCTGCACATTCTACAATCAGGCATTCTACGGTTCGGCACATTTTATAGTCAGGGATTCTACGGTTCGGCACATTTTGTAATCAGACTTTGTACGGTTCGGCACTTTCTATAATCAGACATTTTACGGTTCGGCACTTTCTACAATCAGGCATGCTACGGTTCGGCACATTCTATATCGTAATATTCTACACATTGTCTATATTTGTAAACACCAAAACGTTCTTATTTGTAAACAAAATGACGTGCTCTCTTATTACAACTATTACAAGGAAACAGACAATAGGCATCCGCACCATCATCACATCATGTGACAAAGAGGAACACTAGCGCCATCTCTGTCCAGAAGAGGGTATAAAATACGATGTAATACCTTTATCGGCATCAGTTTCGAATGGTCATGCTCGTTTCTTAACTTGCCTGGAGCGCTGAGGTCTCTTGCTCACTTAGCTTGTCTGGAGCTCTGTTGTTTTCTGCCTGCTTTGCTTACCTGGAGCTCTGCGGGAATTCAAACTTCTATTTGCTTGCTTGGAGCACTGAGAATTCCTAAACCACTACCATCTAGCTTGCCTGGATACTGTGGCTGCCTGGATCTTGAGACATAAATTTACCCGAACTATATAAAGAACTTGGTGTTGGTCTTTGGACCACAATAATAGTGATTATGAATGTTATATAACAAGATCGTTTATAATAAAAGGTTGAGGAGAAAATCGTATCTCGTATACTAAAATTATTTTACCTACTACCTTATGAAGGTCATTTTACAATGTAATCCGGCACCGATCGAGCCGCTTGCATTCTTTCCTGATGGATTCGGGCATTGACCGCCAAGTCGCGCTACTGCCCTGCCTGCGTGTTTAATTTTGTCAAGTGTTTATCGTGACTGTTAGTTTTCATTTCAGCACAGTGTTGACGTGTCTTTTAGCAGGTTACATATCACGTTTGCACAATATTACGACTGTAAAATATTTCCGTAAATACATCATCAACCAGCCTCCAAAGTCTAGCACGAGCACTATACAGCAGAAACTAACGATAATCAGTAGTTTCGAAAAAGGTATAATAGAAACAAAAACTTCATAATGAGTGATTTCAATATTGCTTCTCGGGAGCCGCAGTGGCTCAGTGGTAGAGCGTTCACCTCCGGTGCTTGGGGTCCCTGGTTCGATCCCAGCTCTCGCCGTGTGGACTTCGTGGTGGACAAACCGTGCTCGGGGGTTTTCTCGGGGTTCTCCCGTTTCCTCCCACTTTCATCATTTCACTCCTCTCTCATTATCACAGTCTCCTTTAGCCTAACCGGCATAAACGTGGGACGTAAAACTTAAAGATTTCATTTCATTTCATTTCAATATTGCTTCTTCAACAATTTATAATGTAAAATATGATGGAATATTTTGTACAGTAGGATATTTATAGGAAGACATGTTTAAAATGTGCGTAAATACACAGAATATACATTCTAATAGTTTGCATTTTTTTTTTTATCAAGAATGATTTATTTTTGGTATTTTGTTGAAACTATGTTAACTATTGATTATCTAGCAAAATCGCTAATCCAGCAAGGCCGTAGTCCCGAAGATTCCGGATTAAAGATCACCTACTGTATTTAAACTAATAAATGCCTGAAGGAACAGTTGGGTTAGGTTGTGACAGTTTTGAAAGTGTACAAATTAGATATATAGTATTTTCCGAACTAATGAACTCCTGCCTTCTATATTGTAATGAGCCATTGCAATCCCTCTTTACGGATTTTCATATGTGCTTCTTCATTACAAATAGGATGGACGTAATGTCTATTCTGTGAACATCAGTTAGTTTGTTTAGTTCGTGAGAGTTCGTACGAACAAATTTTGTACGAATTCTGTATCCAGTGTAACCGTAGCGGCTGAGGATTGGTCGCAATGGTATTTTATATCCTACTGTATCATACGCGATTGATCGAAATGGAATTTTATACTGTATGGTATCGTACGCGATTGATTGAAATGATATTTTATAGTACTGTATTGTAAGCGATTGATTGAAGTGGTATTTTCTGCTGTACTGTATCGTGCACGATTGATCAAATAGTATTTTTTATACTGTACTGTATCGTACACGATTGATCAAAATGGTATTTTATACTGTACTCTATCGTACACGATTGATTGAAGTGATATTTTAAACTATTATATCGTACGCGTTTGATTGAAATGGTAGTTTATGCCGTACTGTATCGTACATGGTTGATTAAAATTGTGTTTTATACTGTACTGTATCGTACGCGGTTGATTGAAATAGTAGTTTATACTATACTCAGGCTTGCCAGCGACCTGAAAAACCTGGAAATGTCAGGGAAATTGATTTGTGTCAGGGAAATCCTGAAAAACCTGGAAATGTCGGGGAATTTTGTATACTGATAACATTAATGTTTTAAAAAGAACTTCAAAAATGATTGAAAAATACCCATTAAAACACAAAATAGTTCGAATCTGTCATGTCTTATTTTAAATAAAATTTGTCCTAACCAAAGTTTAAGCGAAGGGACCATGTATAATGTTCTTGAGTAACTTCATAACAAGAATATAGTTGTAGCTGCCAAAGCTGAAAAAATAAAACATCAATTTTCCAAATTACGTGCTTCAGCAATAAAAGACCAGAAGGAATTGGAATCATTTAATGTATCTACAGATAGGTTAAATGTCTTTTATTGCAATCTACTTGATAATTGTGAATTCGTTGATTTGTGGGACATAATCACAATGTTATTTGTCCTTTCCCATGGAAATACTTCCGTTGAGAAGGATTTCTCAGTTAACAATTACATAATGGTAGAAAATATGTATGAAGAATCTTTGATGAGTTTACAATTTTTTCATGATACTATACAATGTGCTGGAGGGTCCCTTGGTATTTATATAGACAAAAAATGCTTCAGTATGTACGTGGATCACTTGCACGTTATGGAGAAGCCATGGAAAGAAGGAAGACGAAAATCACTGCAAACTAATTAAAGAAAAAGGAAAATAAGCGTATAGCTAATCAGATCATTTTAGATACAAAAAAAAAAAAAAAAAGTTGTAAGCAAAACTTTTTATTAGAGACTTTCATTGAATACAAAATTTGGATGAAATTGGGACCTTGAAAGCATCTCAAGGTAGAGAACTGTGGTAAAAAAAGAACATGCAGTAGTAATTTATTTAGTGTGAAATTCCATAACAGAAATTATTTATGTAAATGCAATCATAAGTACGGTACTGTAATTTTATTGTAATGAAAATTAAATATCAAACATTTGAATCTTTTTAATTATGTATTTACAAAAGAAAAAAAAATGTGAGTGGAAAGCAGTGGATGGATGTTGTGGAGAGCTTTCCATTCATTCATTCTTTGGAGGAAGGAATTATGTCTGGAAAATAATAGATCTTGCTTGGAAAACTTGGAATTGTCAGGGAAAATTGATTTGAAAAATCCCTGGCAACCCTGTGTACTGTATCGTTCACGGTTCATTGAAATAGTATTTTATACTGTGTATCGTACATGATTGATTGAAACGGTACTATACTGCAATATATCGTACATAATTAATTGAAATGTTACTGTATCGTACGCGATTGATTGAACTGATATTTTATACTGTACAGCATCGTACACGATTGATTGAAGTGGTATTTTATACTGTACTGTATCATACACGATTGATCGAAATGGTATTTTATAATGTTAATAATAATAATAATATTTTTTTTTTTCAGCTGTGGTTCAGGGTGACACACCAGAAGATATTTATATGAAAGTGAAGGAGGTGATTCGTGAACAGGCAGGTCCTCTCATCTGGGTGCCATCTAAGGAACAACTGTGACGGGAAGATGAGGGATAATAATTCCTCAATTTTTTTGTTTTTGAAAAAAAAAGGAAAAACTAAAAGAAAGCTAAGTGAATTGTGAAGTGTTATTTAAAAGCAAAACTAAAGTTTTCTCGGGGTATGGAAATGATATGAAATAAAATAAAAAAGAGAAAAATACACTTTACAAAGACAAAACCGTTGTCCTTATTATGGCGGTGCAAACTTTTAAAAAAGTTGAAAGCGTGTGTGGTTTTAGTGAAAGGTTGTTTCTTGTTTTTTTTTTTTTTTTTTTTTTTAATAGCAAGTACAGACTTGCTAAGAAAAAAAGATATTTTAGAAAAGTAAAAAAAAAAAAGTGAAAGAATGGTCATTGATATTAAATAGCTTTTTAATGCAGTGAGGCTGAACGTTAATTTAAAAGAAAAAACAAAACAACAAAAATTTTAAAAAAAGAGTTAAAAATATATATATATACATAAGTATATAAAACAGTCGTAAGTTATGTTCCGAAAGGAAGGAAGGAGATACCATCAGAATTGTACATAAATTAATGAAAAAAAAGTGATTTTAATATAAAGCCATGCCTTCTTCGCTCTACCTTCTCTGCCCCCGTGATAAAAGGAACTATATTAATATTTTCCCTCCGTGTGAAAAATGAAAGCAGAAATATTAATTTTCTTGTACCATGTTTTTCCCTAATACTGAAGTCAGTCTGTAACAATTGTAACTAGAAGTTATACACGGCTAATGAAAGGGAAAAAAATAATATAAAGCACGCTGTTTTAGTTATGAAGTCTTGTGGGGAAAATAAAAGAAAGTACGTACGTGAAGGAACAAATCTTAATTGCACAATTAAATTAATGAAGTTTGATATATATATAAAAAAATAATGTAAAATTAGACGTAAAAAAGGTTTTAAAGAATTAAGTTCTCTTTATGTGTGCTCCTTCACAATGTGTTTTGATTTTTTAAATATTGTTTACATGATCAATTCTGTTTTTAAATTTGTCTGCAGTGTATAATAAAACAAATGGTTACTGTACAGTAGAAACAGATACTGAGCGTGAGATTTAGAAACGAAAGTGAATATTTTGAATCTGTGCCGTTGGAAAATGCTGAACATTATTAGATATGTACTGTTTCTATGGAAATTTTGTTTGTATACATGCTGTCCTTACAGTATTGATTGTTTTAATTACAGTCAGAAAGATAATACTGCATTATTATCACTTGCATTATTATCACCTGCACAAGTGCAGTTTTGTTTTTAAATACTTAACCTCGAAAGTTCATGAAGAAAGAAAAAAAAAATGTTAAAATGTATGTAGGGCTTGGTAGTGGGATTTTACAAAACCAGTTTTGAGAGTTAAAAAGAAACAGAACAAGATAAAAAATAAACAAGAGACTGTTTTTTGTTTGTTGTTATTTTTATTGTTCTTGTTGTACTGGGCAAATTAGTTGAGAACAGTTAAGGAAATCTGAAGGCAGAGCAGGTGTTGAAAGGTGTTCATGTTGCAACTGGTACAGGATAAGAAGTGTTTTTTTATAAAATACTTTTCTTCTTATCTTTGGTAAGCGTGTAACCAAAAATGAAAATTCATGTTTTAACATGATTTAAAAATTGCATATATTAGTGACCTGTGATTTTCACTTATTTTGCAATCAGATAAAACACAAGAAACGTAAAATTTGTAATGTTCTAAAACGGATTTTGATTGATTTAGAAAAAAAAAAAATAGCAGCGAAACTAACTGTTGGGAAAGAAATGCTGACGAATTGTTAGAAAAAGCAAACAAAATCTATTTAAGTGGCAGAATGGCGGAGGTATACATAAAATTTATCAAACAACCATCTCTCCTATTTAAGAAGCCTTTGTGATGTACATATATATATATATATATATAATAAATATATATAGTGAAAGTACATAAGTGCATTTGTTTACTAAATATTTTTAATGACACGAAAATGTGTGCATAATTGTAGTTTGAGAAAAAAAAGATATTGCCTGTATCATACTGCAACAATGCAAAAAGTGCCCTAAACATAAATAAATTTTAGAGGAGTTAAAATAAAATAAAAATGGAGGAAGATTTGAGAAAAAAAAAGTTGTAAAAAAAGAGATAGTGATAAAAAAAAAAGTGTACAAGCGAGAGCAAAATGTCTTTTACTGCTATTTGAAAAGAATGTGTGAATGGATGTTCCTTTAAAAATAATTAAAAAAAGAACTTTTTCTATATCCAGAACTCAAAAGAAAACAAAACTCATCACTTTTCTTCAACTTTATTGTTTAATAAACGTCTGCAATTATCTCATATTTAGTAACTTATGTATGAGATAGATGGCAGTACATACATTATCTTCCACTTAAAAGAAAGGAAATAAATGGATTCTTACAATTTAAAAAAATAAAAATTAAAAAAGAAGAAAAATACAGAGTTGATTGATTGCTCATAATAACAGATATTGTAAAAAGTAGCTTCTCTTTAGCTACGGAAGTTCTTTAAGAAGAATAAAATGAAAAAACTGTCACTGGCCTGTCTTGTCTTGCAGCTGTGTAAAACTGTTATCTGTACCACCTTATACAATGCCCTTGAAGTGTAAATAAATTTAAAATCCTTACATAAAAAATAAAATACTGTAGTTTCTTTCTATATTATTGTGTCCGTTGATTTTGCTGTGGAATCATTTGTAAATGACGGAGAAGTAGATCAAGGTTAGTTAAATATGAGTAGTGTACCTAACAACTTTCGTGTTATTTTAAAGCTCTTTAAACGTGGAATCCGACTATAAACAAACATAGCAGAAGTTGATGAAACTATCACTTCACTTTATTACAGTATTGAGTCTACTCCTACCTAGTTGAAGGTAAGTGATTGTCACGACCCTGGGAACACCAGCAGAGTTCCGTCCAACACCCCACCTCCTAAGTAGTTGGTACTGAACCAAAGTAACGAAAACTTGTGGTGAGGTTATCCAAACTGAGCGGGTCATCACGGAGTAGTGAGTAACGGGAGAAATAAATCCTAAACCATATGTCAGAGTTCGGGACTAATCAACTGTAAGCTGACCTAGTGGCAGGGCGATTACACTATTCTTCTCCAGCGAAAGGTAATGGTGATTACACTATTCTTCCCTAATGAAAGGTAATGGCGATTACACTATTCTTCCCCAGTGAAAGGTAATGGTGATTACTCTATTCTTCCCCAGTGAAAGGTAATGGTGATTACACTATTCTTCCCCAATGAAAGGTAATGGTGATTTTCACTATTCTTCCCCAATGAAAGGTAATGGTGATTTTCACTATTCTTCCCCAATGAAAGGTAATGGTGATTACACTTCTTCCCCAATGAAAAGTAATGGTAATTACACTATTCTTCCCCAGTGAAAGGTAATGGTGATTACACTATTCTTCCCCAGTGAAAGGTAATGGTGATTACTCTATTCTTCCTCAGCGAAAGGTAATGGTGATTACTCTATTCTTCCTCAGCGAAAGGTAATGGTGATTTTCACTATTCTTCCCCAATGAAAGGTAATGGTGATTATTCTATTCTTCCCCAGTGAAAGGTAATGGTGATTACAGTTCTTCCCTACCAAATTCAACACTTAGTAACTACCATGCATACATTTCACTAGAAATAATAGTTTACTGAGAGCATTCTAAATCAACAAAACCTTTCACCTGTTTATTGATCAATTAACACAAAGCACACCTGGCAAATTTCACATAGTACAATATCAATTCTGTATCTTACTCTTAAAGTCCTTCACTGGCCCCAAATAAGTCAGATCTGCTGACTTCAAGAACGTTAAGTGCGGAACAACGATACGTATCGGTTTTAGTAACGATTAACCACGCGTTTTGACTTTTTTTTTTTTTTTTTTTTTTAATTTACTAGTCGAGTCACTGAATTTTCGACAGTGTTATACTCGTTTGAGTACTAAGTCCTTTGTTATACCGGAGCGTTTGCTATACGTGCCTCACTTCCTTTCGTGATTTAGCATCCACTACTGCACCGAAAACGAAAGTCTTCGATACACCACTCACTTTTCGTGAGTTTTCACTAAGAACTTGTTTTTTCTTAAGCATACGACAGTCTCGAATACTTTTAAATAATATATTTAATACACTTTTAATAAGTTTAAATGATTCATTTTTTAATAAATTCAAATCTATCTTCTTTTGGGTTAGTGATTTGTAGACGTGTGCCCAAAAAGAACTATCATGACTGCAAGTTTGAGATTTGCACTATATATATATATATTGCAATCATGATTTTTTTTTTTTTTTTTTTTTGTTTGTTTGTTGGGGGCACACATCTACAAATCTCTAACCCAAAAGAAGATAGATTTGATTAAACATTAAAAGTTTATGAAATATATTATTTAAAAGTATTAAAGACTGTCGTATTGTTAAGAAGCAAGTTCTTAGTGAAAATTCACGAAAAATGAGTGGAGTGTCGAAGACTTTCGTTTTTGGTGCAGTAGTGGATGCTGAATCACGAAAGGAAGTGACACACGTATAGCAAACGCTCCGGTATAACAAAGGACTTTGTACTCAAACAAGGATAACACTGTCAAAAAATCATCAGGGATTCTACTAATAAATAAATAAAAAAAAAGTCAAAACGCGTGGTTAATCGTTACTTCCTCCTTTTCTTCTCCATAGTTAATTTTTTCTCCACCAGATGGCTAATGATAGAAGACAGGACATTGCTAAGTGGCAACTTATATAAGACTTTATATAGAAAAGCAGTTTTTGGTTCACTGAATTGACACTTTATAAACAGAAGAAATGTCGCTGGAAAACAGATCACTTACATCTTAACCTTTACACGACAGGTATTGCAGACCTTAAAGTTGACCAGTGGCGGCTCTAGAGGTAAGTTGTATTGGTAGAACTTATAGCTAGAGGCTAAGGAAAAAGAGCTTATATAATATACGAATTCTTCCATGCAGCTGTCCGAAACTATTATATGAAACTTTTTTTTTTTCCGCATAGCTTGTAATGGTAGAGTTTAAATTTTTATCGATGTGATTACTTTCAAAAGCACCACTGAAACCGACACCATTTAAACCGATTTCGTGTGGTTGGACAAAAAGTATATTGCTACAGATTGTTTCTACGTTATGAATCTGCATTATATGTATATCACAGCACCGAAGAAACATGACACCAGAGCACACATACAAACACCACACACAACCACCATAAAACAAATAAAAATATAATAATAATAATAAAAAGAGCACCACTTCGCATCACGCTTCCAAGATGGCGTCAGGCTCCAGGTTGATGCAAAGTGGTGCTCTTGTGTTTTACCTTTTTTTGGTGGTTGTGGGTAGTGTTTGTATGCATGCTCTGGTGTCATGTTTCTTCGTTGCTGTGACTTTCGCAAGTGAAGTATTGCAAATGAAACATGAATTGAAGTGTAGTGACAGATCTTTCCATTACATTGCTGCTGCTTGCATACCAAGAAGACCGCCATGTGCTTTCTTAGCTTCTGCTAAAAGTGACAGAGGAACTACCAGTGACTGTGTGACAAGGTATGATTCAAAAACAACAACAACAACAAAAAAAAAAAAAATCATTCTCTGTTGTCTTATCTTGCTTTGTGGTGATATTCACATAAACCCTGGTCCACCTGGTCCAGACTCCACCAGTGCCTTTAATAATTTATTAGCAGATTGTTCGTAGTATTAAAAACAAATTACTCGAATGCTCAATCAACCTAGGCGAGATAATGGAACTGGATTGCCTTGCGGTGACTGAATCGTGGCTCAATGAATCAGTGAATGACAGTGAACTTAATTTCTCAAATAATTTCTCGATCTTTCATAAAGACCGCATAGCTCGTGGAGGTGGAGTGATGATTTGTATAAATAATAAGTGGAAGAGCAAGAGAAGATTGGATCTTGAACGGAATTGTGAACTTATTTGGGTTGAAGTTTTTATTCCAAAGGGTAGCTCTGTGTTTATTGGATGCTTCTATAGACCGCACAAGAACACTTCCCAGTACATCTTAGAAGCTTGTCATGACACTGTTACAAGCGGTGTCACTCGGTGACGTCATCCTATTAGGTGATTTCAACCTTTCCATCACGTGGCAGGACAGCAAGGATGGCATCGCTAAAGAGGGAAATGACAATTATTTCATGGACTTGAACTGGGTCAGCACAATATGCATAACACCCGCAAAAATACCAATCTGGATTACGTTCTCTCTAACTTAGAACCTCGTCTTATTGTTCCATGCAGAAATCTCTTTCCCTTCGATCACGATTCCCTGGATGTTTCATTCAATTTCTTCCCCTCCAGTACTACAAACCAGCCCCTTAAAAGTAAGTCACAACTTCTTTGGAAGAAAGCCCCTAGGGTGACATCTGTCGGGCTATTGAACTCTTTCCTTGGTGTTTGTTGGAGGCAGGATCTGTCGACGAGGCGATGGACCTAGTCACATCTGTTCACTCAACTACAAAGGATTTTGTCCCTGTAAAAACATCAAAATCGAAGAAGTTCCGGTCTGGTATGACAATGAGCTGTGTGATCATCTTAAAAACAAAAAGGTTGCCTGGAATCTATGGTAGTCACATCCGCGTGACTACACATACAAACAATTCGCTAAAATTAGAAGCTTTACGAAGAAGGTACAGCGACGTAAGTACTTTTGAATACATGGACTCAATTGGTGATTTTACGTTTAGCATCCGTAGACTATTTTGGTCTGTAATTAAATCCGATCGATGTCTCCCGGCATACCAGCAACAGTTCATGAGAATATTGAAGCTAGTGATTGTCAAAGACCTGACCTTTTTAATAACTTCTGTAAAACATTTACCGCCCTTTCCCCTACAACCCATCTTCCCCCTCTCCGCCCCATCTGTACTAACACCTTATCAGACTTCTCTACCACCCCAGGTGAGGTTTTGGTTCTCTTGCAGTTGCTTTTTCCACATAGATCTCTTGGGCTCGACAACATAGGCTCTCTCTATCGTAACAAAACTGCTTCAGCTATTTCAGTTCCTCTCTCCATCCTACTCAAAAGATACTTCAGAGAAGGATATTATCCCACCAGCTGAAAACTAGCTCACGTGACCCCAATATATAAATCAAGACTTAAAGTTCAAGTATCCTCTTATAGACCAATATCTCTTCTTTCTGTAATATATATTATCTGCGAAAAATATAATCAAAGACAGGCTTCTCAAATTCACGTCGCCTTAATTCACACTTCTCTGCACGGCTTTCTACCGAAAAGCTCAAGTCTCACAAACTTAAGTACTCTTCTTTCCTGTGCAGTTCAATGTATAAATAACAATATTCAATTAGATGTAATTTATTTTGATCTCACCAAGTCCTTTAATTCTGTCAGTCACATTCTTTTTCTCCACAAGCTTTCCAATAGGTTTAATATTCATGGTAAATTTCTCTCTTTAATCACCAGCTATCTGAAGAGCCGTAAACAGAAAGTTGTTCTTTCAGGGGCGGATTCTAACCCCCAACCTCTGATCTTGGGGGTGCCTCAGGGTAGTGTACTAGGACCCCTGCTATTTGTCCTGTATATGGACGATCTCTACTCTCACTTATCAGCAAATCCTAGTGGCCTTTTACTTTTTGCTGACTATTGCAAATTATATAGAGAAATAATATGTTTCTATGACACAATTGCCCTACAGGAAGACATAAGTTATCTTGTAGACTGGTGTGAAATGTGGCAATTGAAACTTAACAGTAAGAAGTGTGACAGTATTGCATTTACTCTGAAAAAGTCTCCTGTTCCCTCCAAATACCATATTAACGATTTCCCTATAACAAATTTTGCCAGTCATAATGATTTTGATGTCATTTTTGATTCAAAACTCTCGTCCTCTGACCACATCTCCTCAATAGTTAAGAAATCAATGCGTATGCTGGGGCTTCTTCACCGATTCACTGAACTGCGCATGGTGGCACCATTAGCAACATTCTATAAAACTTTAATAGCACCCAAGATCGAATACTGCTCTCCCATATGGGCCATGGCCGCACCTACACATCTCTCTAGACTTGAGTCTGTTCTCAATTTCTTTATTGCAATAGTACGTTTTCGTGTTCCCGCACTTCGAATATTACCTAAGGAGGAAATTTTGCGATATCTTAATATCCAGACACCGGGAGTACACAGAAATAACTCTGATCTGAAGTTTCTTCATAAGATAGTTAATGGGAACCTAAGATCAGAAACCCTAATTCAATATCTATCCTTACGTGTCCCTTCCCGAAAACCCGGAATATCCACCTACAGAGGTTTTTTTTTTTTTTTTTTTTTTTTTTTTTTAACCGAGTACCAACGTATTATAATAATCTGACTAGTGAGGTGGACATTTTTCTTTTCGAGCTACACGGTGTTTGAGAGCAATAAAACGCATGCTGGCCAAATAATATTACTTGTGCACTCTTTGTTGATATTATTGATGTTAATGATGTTGTTATTTATTTTTATTGTTTTTATCCTTTTTCTTTTTCCTGCTTGTTAACATTTCCCTGTGTAAGATAGCATAATTATGTTGTATCTGGGAATTTGTTCAATAAATAAATAAATAAATAAATAAATGTATAAAATATACGCTGTTGTCAATGCTTTTTACATTATAAATTTAAATATTTTTTTGAAAGGAAATGAAATGGTCAGCGCCTGGCCTGCTCAAATATATTAAAAGGAACAAGAGGTATTACTTGTTCGAGTTCTATTTGTCGTTACAATCCACGTGCAATTCGTTGCTAATGCATATTTTCTTTTAATCGTAATATACAATTAAAATAATAAATTTTGTCAACTAATAAAAAGATAGCATTTGGGACATAATAGCAAGGGTCACTAATGCTACTTATTGAGTTCACCATTCGAAATTGTATGATCCGTTTTTACAGAAAATTCGCCATTATAATTTGAAGTTCTAATATGTTATGTAGTATTTAGCAATATATTAAGGGATTGTTGATGAAACAATTTTGTTTCTTGGCCACAATACATTTGAAATCCTGACTCAATATGAATAATGACGTACAAACAATGAATCCAAGATGATTAATGTACGAACAGGAGCTTCGTAGTTGGAAGTCTAAGATTTCTTTTAACTACCCTTCATTTTTAAAAGGATTAATAGCATTTCTTTACACCAACGTTTTCTAGACTCGAAATCGTTCATAGGGGCCGCGGTGGCTCAATGGTAGAGCGTTCACCTCAGATGCATGGGGTTCTTGGTTCGATCCCAGCTCGCGCCAAGTGATCCTTGTGGTGGACAAACACCGTACGCGTGGGTTTTCTCGGGCTTCTTCTTTTTCCTCTCACTTTTTAATTCCATTTCCTTCATTTATCATCACCGTCTCTTTTAGCCTGGCTGGCATAACCGTAAGACGTAAAACTTAAAGATTTCATTTCATTTCATTTTGGAGATCGTTTAACAGGAAATGAAAACTTTTGCTATAATAACAAATGGTTTTACTATAATAATAATAATAATAATAATAATAATAATAATAATAATAATAATAATAATAATAATAGTAATAAACGATAAATCATTGAAGAATGGCTGGTCGATGTACGTACAGGTGTGTACATACATTTTCAAACATAATATATATAGATAGGTAGTTATGTATTGTGCAATTTTGTTTGCACTGTCTTTCAGTTTGTGTGTAAAACGCGCAATTTGGACGGAACGTGGGTGTAATTTCCCTTGCCGTGTCTGCCAACACTTCTTATTTTGTCTGCGTAAATATGAAGTAACTTTGCGCTTTCGTAATTTGACAATGGCCGTTACGGCGAGTGTCTTGTGTGTTGTGATGCTCTGTGTGGAAGAGAGTGAGAGTGGGATTTCCCATTCTCTTTGTTCTTTTGTCTTTTTATACTTCCCACTTTCCTCTAACTTTTTGTCCTGTTCAAGTTGGCTTCGAGCCCTCTTTCACTGTCTGATCTTTCCCGATTTTGCCCTTTTCCTGACTTTCACCTTTTCCCCGATTCTGTCCTTGCTTCCCAATTGTGCCCTGTATTTTATTCAATTTTGTTCCTGAATCACAAATCCTCAGTGTGAGGTACAGTACGTCCGCTATCCTGGTATACAGTTGCTGTCCGATGCCGACACACCGCTGGAGTGTTGTCAATTTGGCCATTTTATGGCTAAATCTAGCCATTTTGGGATGACACTTGCCAGAGAAATTGTCGTTTAGCCATTGACTTTACTTTTTGGCCATTTCTAGCTATTTCTCCAACTTCCTATTCATCTTCTCAATGGTGTAAAATGTCATCAAACTCAGTATGGGGGCTTATTTATGGCTGGTCGAAGGAAAGTCAGTGAGGGTGACAGATCTGTTGTTGCCACGTTTTCCCTTTTGTGTTATTTCTTGAGGTCTTTTTCTTAAACAAAAAAACAAAAAAAAAAAAAAAAAACATTAAAACATAATGCCTAAGAATTTTGTATACGAGGAAACGGTTGCAAAACTGCTAACATATAGAGAAGTGGTTAGCGATTGATGATAATAATTATTATCCATATTTAAGTATTACGTTTGTCCTAAGATTCCCTAAGTAGGTTTAAAATTAGCACATATAATTCTTTTATTAACTAGTGAATCCGTAATGACTTTAAGAAACAAGCAATTGGAATTGTGCAGACCAGAAAATAAACCTTCATAATTATAACAAAAGCACAATAACATGAATTCACGCAGATGTTCATTTCTAATTTATATTTCAGCCAAATGCTATTGGAACTTTTTTATTTTATATTTTTTCACTAGTTCCTAGAGTTTTTCCTAGTGTTGCTTTAATTCTACGTCTTTCCTACACGGTTAATTAAGCGTAATTTATTGTTAAGATATATAGTGTTAGACTAGTGCTGCTCCTGAGATGAGAAATATCTTTTAAATTCGAGACGAGATTAGAAAAATGACCACTCTCGTTTCATTTTCGAGACTAGAATCGAGACGAGACGATAAATTTCACGAATCTGGCGGCTAACTCTAGTTTATCCCAGTCTTGGTTCTCAAACTTTGTTTCATTGATACATGAATCATAGCATAAAATCATAAATTGATAAAATGATTATACGAACACAGTGTAGAACATTTATCACTTTTTTAAAGATATGCAAGACATTACACCATATACGCCAATGATAGATATGGTTTGAATGTTTATCTTCCCTTCATGAACCTTTCGTTACGCTTAAGAGTCTTCATCCCGGCGAAATTAAAATACCGCTAATTTTACAGTAATTATGTGATATCTTCAAATAGATAAAAGATAATTGAAATATGGAACAAGAGCGCCCTAGGCAATATTATTTTGTGTGAGGTACCGTTATTACAAGTCTCCTATGGCTTTCCGTTTTCAGCTGTATAGAAACGCGAAAATAAATGCCGATTTTCAAAATGGCTCGAAATCGAAAGCAGATAAGTGAGTCGTGATAACGGTTTCTCATGTGAAATGATATTGTCTAGGGCGCTCTTGTTCCACATTTCGATTATCTTTTATCTATTTGAAGATATCACATAATTTCTGTAAAATTAGCGGTATTTTAATTTCGCCGGGATGAAGACTCTTATGGTTCTGGTAACTTCTAGATGAAATTAAGACAAGTGACTATTGTTTCACAGTTGAAACTATGTTATACTTCCAAACCATCCGAATACAATACTTAAAACTTCGAAGTAGTCGGCTACATCTACAACTACTGGATGTAATAGAGTAATAATATCAAAGAAAGAACCTGTTCCTGAGTCCATATATATAAAACATTTCTCGCTATTTTTTATTGTTTTTATTTAGTGGCAAAATGTTGAAACCAAAAACCTTTAACTTGGATAATTTCCAGTTTGAATAGATGATTAAGGGAGGGTATATAATCTATTCTTGGGACGCTGAATAGATTGCAAAAGAAATGCTTCTCAATATCTTTTCTAGTTCTTGATCTATGAAAATCAGTATTGAAACCAGAAGTATTAGAGATTGAACCA
Organism: Thermobia domestica; assembly: GCF_964235325.1. Lineage (NCBI taxonomy): Eukaryota > Metazoa > Arthropoda > Insecta > Zygentoma > Lepismatidae > Thermobia > Thermobia domestica. The sequence continues at coordinate 307,724,090 of NC_137457.1, forward strand.
CTTCCGGTTTCGATAGAGTGTTGCAGGTTGTAATTATATATATGAGACCATGAATCGATTGCAGAAAAATGTTCCTCCCTGTCTATTTTTATTCTATGGCGATGAATATTGAAACCCGAAATGATTATTTTTAATTACTTCTGATTTGAATAGAGGGTTAATGGAGAAGACAGGGCCTGTTTCTGGGGTACTGAATCGATTGCAAAATCAGTATATCGTTATCTCCTATTGTTTTAGCTCTGATAACTGACGACAGACGAACGGAGGACAAACCCGTTCTGTAAGACTTCCGACACTTATGCATAGCATAGTTTGAAAATCTAAAAAAATCTGGTCATAAATTTTGTATGTGAATTTACAAAATGAAACAAGACGAGGACATCTTTTTCGCTAATCGAAACTAGAGAAAAAAATTCTTCGAGAAGAGAGACGAGATGTGACTTACAAAATTTAGATAAGGAAACCCTATTTCTCGTGTCGACTCGTGAACACCACTAGATCAGACGTATTTCTTATTATATTGGTAATAGTATTCGAACTGTGTTACACAATAGGCTTCAGTGCAGTAGCGTCAATTCAGATTTGACTTGGGAGGGGCAAGACCCCTTGATATAAGTAAAATTTCGCGTTTTTCACTGACTTAATACTATTCTATTGATAAAATGTATATAAATCTAAAACTCAGGGGGGGCAAGTGCCCCTCCCTGCCCCCCTTAAATGACGCCCCTGCTTCAGTGTTTATCAAAATTGGAGAGTGCGTCTATTACAGTACGTTCCTTAGGTTTTGCTATAGTCAATAGTTACTATTTATATAACGCTTGTATTCTATTGCTATAGTACCGTATTTAATCAGTGTTGAAGGGGGACGTTTATGCTTATTGTGTTCCATTGCTCTAGTTCCTAGGAAAATATTTATTTTATCTGAGTTACGAGAAAGTAAACGAAAAGTGTCTTGTGAATTAAAAAAGAATGACCGAAAAAAAGGAAGAATGAAAAATAATCACTGACCATCCCTTACAATTTGAAAAGACATAAGGCAACATCGTACAAGCATTGATGGATCGGTTTTGCCAGCGGGAGAGTTGTCTGCTGACGTTATTTGAGTGCTGTTTTGGGTGGAAAGGGACCATGCTTTTGAGTTACTGAAACTGTATAAGAGGATAGTGAACAGAGTTTACACATAAGAAAATTTTGCATTCGTAGCACACACGACTGCAGAGCTGGTGCACATACCTATTTGACCGATAATGGTCTATGACAAGAAACAAGAAACCTTGCACTTTAGTTTGCGATAATCAGAATGGCAATTATAATTTCTTGTTCCAGGTTTTCCGTTGCAGTTCGGAAAATTTTTCAAAGAGTGATATGAAATCAGGCAGTTTGTTTTATAAAAGACCAGGCAAGAAATCGCATAATATGTTAATTAAGCCATTAGGTGCAGTTTTACTATATGGATACACAGATTGTAAAATGTACAGAAAAAGTTGGGGAAGTCTTTAATTTGCCCATTCTATGTTGAGAAGATAACCCAACGAACCCCTGCGGGGCTTCTAACCCTCTCCTCCTCCTCCTACTATTACTGCTACTCATACTATTGTGAAGCCGTATAGTAAAACTGCACAAGGCATTTGATTGCAATTTTGTATTTTCCTATAATATCTGACAAATATATATATATAAATCGATTTTCTAAACAGCAGGTAAGAGCAATATACATGCAGATTACAAATATGGATGAACTCACTATAGATCGTACAGGTCATGTTTTGGCACACAACTCGAAATACCTGTTGCAAATTTACAATTATTTCAGTTTCCTTCTTATTGATCTCCAAAAAATATTCAGCTAGGCGACATAATCCATTTAGCCTACGTAAAATTCAGGAGGGTCTCCAGCCAGAATTTTTGAAAATTTCAATCCGTTTACAATTTCCATGTAAATGCAGTGTCCGAATGTCAGGCATGGAAGTAAACCGCAAATAAGAAAATAATCTCTGCTAGGTGGCCAGTAAAAAAAAAAAAAAGATTCAGAATAGGGCCAAGGCGGTGTGCCCATCCCGGAGTGCGTCCACGTAGGGAGGCGCATTCGAAACGATGTGTATACGCGTCAACTAGGGTAGTGAAATCAAGGGCATTTATTCCGAAGTTGGGCGTCCGCTTTCGTCACGTTTTTTCGCTGTTATCTCCCACATTTTCCGCAATTTGTTATTAGCTTCATTAATCCGTGCTCTTCTCAAACTTTTAGAAGATTTTGCTCGTTCTCAACGTATTGCTTCACAGATGTTAAAAATGTTACTTCATTGCCCTTGTGCATTCGTCATGTTGATAACATAAATGCTCGTTACTTTCCCACAATGCAACTGTTTGGTTAGCTTGCGCCAAGTAGTTCCCTCCGCTCACCGTATAGTCCCGTGTTCATAACCGCTTATATATAACAAATAAAAAGATTTTTCGAGACTCATATATTATCAAGCACACAAACGATCAAATTATCCATATCTTTCCGGTAAATTTTAAAAATTTTCATGGAAACGGACGCCCAACTTTGAAACTTAACCCAAATCAAGTGTTGCTACAAGTTTAAATAACACTTGTCATTGTTTCCTATTAATAACACACTGCTTTTAAAAATAAAACATAGGTTCTGCACACTGTGCAGAGATTCACTTCCGTGAAAAAAAAAAAAAAAATAAGCATTACTCAAGCAGACTGTTCTACAAATTTTGACTCATTTCTTACATTTTCAAGTGAGGTTGGATCTTTGTATTTCTTTTAGTAGAGCATGCACGAAATAAGGAGCCTCATTACAACTTGCAGATTGACTTCTGGAGGACTTATCATAAATACAGTGTAAATGTATGGCATAAAAACTATAGGGCAAAAACACGAACCAACTTGTGCTAGGTGACCACTAGAAAGCACGAATGGTATCTAACCGAGTAAGGGCAGCAGCGCAGCAGAGAAACCCGAGCAGTAGCAAAGGGGTGCGTACGTAGGGAGCAGGCGCGTCAGCGACGAGGAGTATACACATAAACGAGGATAGCGAAAGAGCACACATACAATACTTTCACTATCATTCAAAATTCATTTCAATATGCTTGCACTGACAGAAATTACATATAACCACACTCTCATTCCTTCACAAAAAATCTTTCACATCGTATTTTACCTGTAAATTTATTATTGGTAGAACCGCCTGCTCAAGTGAACCGAAAAAGTAGTATCCAATAGTCATTTTTCATATGAAGTTATTTTATTCGTACGAGAGCACTTGTAATGATTTTACACTAGTTATCCTACACTTGTAAACTTAAAATACAGCTGTATTTCTTTGTATTTGATTCTGTCACCACCAGAAATTTCCTCTTATAAATGCGTGTTTCATGCAGAGTATTGAATTTTACCTGTAAATTTTCCAAAATATAGTGTGTTAAAACTTCTCCAGCATATAATAGTGGTCCTACTTCCACACTGATTGCCTACCAATTTCATAATAGGATTCCAAACATTGAAACAATATTAGGCATTACTCCTGTATCGTCGGACCAATTTGAAAATCGAAAAAAAAATCCAATATGTGCTGCATTTGGTTATATTTGATTGGATTACATTATGCTACATTACGTTACATTAGGCGTGCAGTTTTACTATACGAATTTATAGTATAAGTAAGAGTAGCAGTAGTAGGAACGGGTTAGAAGTCCCGCAGGAGTTCTGTTCTCGACCTGAAATGGGCAAATTAAGAATTTGCCTAATTTTTTCTGTACATTTTACAATCTATGGATCCGTATAGTAAAAAAAATAAAAATAAGAAAAAAATGTTCAGTTGAGTTGATTTGGAGTTTAGCGTGCCTTTCAGCAGCGAGGCTGTATGATACTTTGGCCTACTGATTAACGTGGAATCCAACCCGGGACTCCCACGCCAAAGGCGCGTACGCTAACCTATAGTAAAAGAAAGTACTTCTATGCAAGATAGTACATCCGCTTCCACATACACTGCCGCTTACATAAAAAATAACCAATAATTAGAACAATTTTCTTATCTTTTACTATTCCCCTTACCTGACTTTCACTCATTTTTCTTCACAAACTTACAGTCCCCAATTGACTCGGTAAATTTCCTAACATTGGTCTGGCAATACAACAGTTAACCTCGGTATTTTACTGTTGGTGTCAATTTTATAGATATATGAATATTCGATTTATAGACAATTATACAGACCGTGTAAACAATTATTTTACTTTTCTACCACTAAGTGTGCCTGCATTCTTATGTACATATCAAGAATTGCTTTAAATAATAAGATAACATTTAAAAGCGATATTTTCGTGGCACATGCAGAAATAACTGCGTCCAGATAACTAATATACCTGCAAACTGATAGTCTACAAAAATCACCATTCGTTAAACAAAATATGTAACACCATTTGGTAAGTTGTCGCTACGAGCAATAGTTTATTTATTTCCATTCAGAACTAAGTGAGGTGAGCTGTTGTGATGACGCGGGGATACATCATAACGGATCAGGCACGTTAGTGGCATTTGATTTGCACGAAAACTGAAATTTTCGTATGAACTGCCGTCAGAAAGGTGAATGTATTTTATTTTTGTCACTGAAATATTATTAGCTGCTTTGAAATATCTGTTAACAGGCAAGTTAACTCTTTTTTAGCGTTAGTTTCATGTTACTTTATGGTTGCATGAATAAATACGGATTAGAATTGTGTTCTATAGTCAACCTGAATATCCTACAGTAAAGAACTTGATTGAAATAAATTGGGTATGACTGCCCTATTCTAAATCAAAGATAGGTTTAACAATCTTTAAAAAAAGCTAACTGCGCTGAACTTTTAATAGTACACTGTAGTACACATAGTTAATGTGAACTTACTTTATCAAACCTCAAACCTTCAGTTCACAGCCACCTCTGATATACCCGGCCTTTGCACATTTCATGTTCTAATAATTTAGTGTTTACCTCAATTTGTTACAGCTCATCCATTACCTGTTGAGTTACGAGAGAAATCCGTTCTTAGCATTTTACCTAGTAAAACGGAAATTCGGTTGAATATTAGCTTCGAAATTATAGTGAGATGTATTCTGGAAATATTACTATTTTATCCATTATACGGTGGCCCCGAGATTTTCCTCCCGTGGCGGACAAGTCTGTCCAATTGTAGAATAATACAAAAAAATATTATTGTGTCCTAAGAAGCTAATGATCCTTAAAAAGGAAGGAAACACTGTCTTCTAGCAATTCAGTTATGATGATAGACTATCAAGATCCCATAGTTAAACGTTATTTTGTTATTTGGTTTGCTCACATACGTGCTAACATAGACACAGATAGGAAATGCGTGAGAGCTGTAAGTCTAGTTTTACATACCAAAAAAAAAAAAAAGTAAATAAATAAAGACCTTTTAAGAATCTGATTAAACTGCACTGGCATGTTCCTTAGTAGAAAAATGTGACTTCTTTAAATTCTAAAGCGAAATACAAGTGTTACAGAAAAGTAACGAATGTTTCTATTGCATAATCACTTCTGCAAAATTGTCTTACATGTAGGATTGTTTAACTTAATTTTTAATAATTTACTCAGCATAATGAATTGAAAAAACTAGAAAACAATTGACACTGCCAACACTATAACTCAATTTGAATTTCTTAATAGATTCTGCAAAAGTCATTCGGTTACGTATTCATTAACATATGTACGTATTATCAGTGCATTTGAAACAAATACTAGAAGTTAAATAAGGTCGAAATATTAACTATCTTCATTGCTTGTATATTTGTTGTATCAATTAAATTCCTGACATGATATTATTTTCATGATATATTGAAATTCGTGTATATATTCGATTTTGATCGTTTGTAAAGATAACGAATTGTTCATTTGACTATTCTTATTCAACACCAAGCCTAGATCTCCCTTGCATCTCAGTCGTTAAAGTAGAATATTATATCAGCTTGTTTCTATTGGAAAACGACTCTTGTATCTAATACCGAAGACAGCTTCTTATCTACTAAAAAATTTCTCAAAATATGTGTAAAGTTCTGCAGATATAGTGGGGGCCGAAGATCCTGAATCCTCAATGATTGTTCTCAGTTTTAAACTTTCCCTACGTGACTTGAAAGTTAACTGATCTCTATTTATTTTTATTTTATAAATTTGAATTATAAGTGTAGCGCTTACATATATGTCTGTGACTTTGCGTACTTTATTTATATTTATTTGTTTTTTAGTAACATTTCTGAGGTAATTTGTTGAAAACATGGTTCAAGAATAGTTATTCGTTCCATAAATGCTTGAAAAATGTTACGTTACATACATCAGTTGATATTAAATTGCGTAATGGTAGAGTGCATTAATAATTTGTTTTTAATTTTATTTTATTTAAGATTTAACAAAGTAACTCTCTGATGGAAGTATACGTTTCTGATCATATAGTTTCAAGAAAATACATTGGAAAACTGAATGTAGGCTGTGGATTCCATTTGTATCTAAATTAAACAAAACTTAAAATAACTTAGGAAAATTGTAATTTTTTCTCAATATGTTTTATTAATCTGGAACAAGATTAAATTATGCAAATTTGATTCTGATTTCTTCAGAAATACATAATGTTATTTGCTGAAATAATTAGATTTAACGATATGACATCTACACATATTTTTTTTTTTTTTTTTCAGACTCACAAGTGTAAATAATAGCATATGTTTTGCTATGTGTTACCATCTGCTAATTTTACGAAGACTGATGTGAAAGAATACCTCTGTCCAATGTTTAAAAGATAGTAACTATTAAATCCAACAAGACCTATTTCCCGCTGATAACATGTGGGTAACTACTTACGCAACCAAGTAAGATGATTTGATTCATCTTATTTCCGTGGATACAAACAGTATAATACTCAATCATAAACTCTGACGTTAATCATAAACTTTTATTTTGATAATTTTATATTAGCAATTTCATCACGACTTTTCTCCACTGTTAGGTAGAATAAGGTTCGACTAACTAAAGATTAATGTATGAGAATTAGTCAAATTTCTCTGGATAAAATAGTATGATACCCACTCATAAAGTACATTATTAAAGATAAACTTTTATTTAACAATTTTCTACATCAAGACTATTTTTGACACTGCTAGCAATACTGAAGCTTCTCATTCAAAACCAACTAAAACAAAGAGTGGTATGTGATTTCTCACATAAGAGTCATTTTATTCAGATATAACAATACCAACCATCTAGTATAAAACAACATTGTCACTCAACTCGTTAGAAAGTCCTTATAGGATTAACGTTATTTATAAAATGTCAAATAAAAATCTTAATAAATATGCTCTACAAAAATACAAGATTACTGATATGAATCTCTAACTTTAGAATTTAAATATGAACTAAATCACTGGGAGAAACGTATATAATATGATTTGACAAAGATAAATATCCCGTTTCTTATTAACACTATAAATTAGCCACCTTTTTTAAACACAGTATTGTCAACAATCAATCAAAGATTGTAGAAGGTGGCTCTTAAAATATAGATTCCCAAATTTACCATCATTCAAATTAACATTCTACCAGCTCTGAAACAAGTTATATACGTTTGCAAATTTCCGTCATTTTTAAAAAGATTCTAAAGCTCAAAATCAAGAACCTTATATCATAACGGCTTTCATATAACACTTTATAAGTTTCAAAACAAGCCATATATGTATACAAATTTTCGAGAATGTGTATGAAAGGTTACTCATAAAATCAAAGGTATTATTTCAAAACGGTTGTGTCAGAACAACGCAATATTTGCGTTTTTGTGTACGATATCAGGATGATAGTTATAGTGGCTCTATTTTGTTCAAATTTACGGTACCAGATAGAGAATATTTAAATACTGTCAATGAGCTCACTAGATGCAAGCTTGTGATTCTTATACCAGTATAAGGAACTAGATTAAATTCGATAATTCCTTAAGAGATTACCATTAGTTTGTAATATATAAAATACCTTAACTTTCATCTAGAAAAATGAAGAAATGAAATGAAATCTTTAAGTTTTACGTCCCACGGTTATGCCGGTTAGGCTAAAGGAGACGGTGATAATGAGAGATGAGTGAAATGGTGGAATGAAAGTGGGAGGAAACGGGAGAACCCCGAGAAAACCCACGAGCACGGTGTTTGTCCACCACAAAGTCCACATCTAGAAAAATGAGTTGGTACGTAATAATATACTTTTAAAATTTAGATAAAATTTAAGCTCTTCGAGGAAGCCATATAATGTAATTTAATTAAGACATATTCCCGTTTCTCTTATTAATTCCGATTGTCAATAAAGAATATATCTTACCCCATCACTTACCGTTATACACATCCAATTTTCTATATAGTAATTAAATGCCAGTAAGATAGCGTAACCCTCTGAGAAAGACAAAGACGAAAATATACCGACCCGAAACTCCTGCTCTATACCAGAAACCTATCCGCCTACTGTTTCATTTTTAAAAATCCCACCACGAATTAAATTAACGCTGATGAAGGCTATGGTGGTACAAGGATTATGAACCAACAACTGTTTTTGATCATCTTGCTCACAGCGGTCAAAATCAGCATCAGATGTTTCAAATAGGTGATTCTTCACATGTCATACGTTTAAGAATTTCCCTTCATTTCATACTAACATTCTACCTACTCTAAGACAAGACATACATGTTAACGAATTCCGGCATTTTTTTTTTTTTTTTTTTTTTTTATTTTACCACCATTTTGGACAGGTGACTCCCAAAAGATTCCCCCATTTTAATAAAGTCTTTCTGAACAGCCAATCAGCAACTTGCCTGTACAGGGATCTGTATTACTTTTTTTCTTGCTGAAAGCAGTCTTGGCTGATATAGCCCTTTGTGGATAACAATTTTAGTGGTTTAATATTTTATTACTGGCAGTCACATCAATTATACGACGTGTAATGATAGTAGTTCCAAAAAAGAACATGGAAGTCGTATTTGATCACTAATCTTATATTCTCTTGCAACAAAACTGGAATAACAAAAATGCGGAGGACAGAATTATAACAGATTCTTTCTAATAATTAACGACCTACATATTTGCATTTTTTAAAAATTCTTTTAAGCGAATACGTACGAATTAAATGTGTGCATTACAGTAGTGAATTACTTATTTTGCTAGGAGCAGAATAAAGTAATAAAAATATTGTTTACGACAATGAAATATTAAAATACTGGTATAGTAATTTTTGTTAAAAGCTTTTCTTTCTTGGCTTAACAAAAGATTGTGGAATATCCGCTGATTGCTATTTAAAAAAAGTGAAATCCCAAACTGACATATGCAGTCAATCATTACAGCTAACATGTGTGACAAAGATATGACAGCACCAGGTGTAAATCTCGGTATGCTTCCATTGTTAACAAAAATCGTTACTTAAAGAAAGGTGATGAATGATTATCAACACATTTCCAGAACTCAAGTATATCAGTGCACCCAGTAAGCAAATGTACTACAATGTTTCGAGTATATAACAAACCTTCATGTCTTTATAATATATTGCAAGTAATTCCTCTATTCTCATATAGTTGCGCCGCTCTTGTTTGCTGTTACAATATCGTAAAACTCATCTAATTTGTAATTTATAGAAAGAAAGCAAAAATAAATAAGAACGAGTAAAAAGGAAATAATCGGAGAAAAACGCGACTATTCCAAATTAATTTTCATTGCATGGAAACGATTACTTTTCTTACCTCATTAAATCGGCCTTCAACATTAGTCGGGAAACAGACATTCAGACAGAGCATAAGATTGAAGAAAAAAAAAAAATCAACGAAACTGCAAACCTAAGATAGAAACGCATTGAAGAGACCGTTCTCATCGCCAGGAAATCGATTTGCTGAGATATGGACGCTTCGTCGCTCGAACAACGCCATACGAAGCTACAAATAAGACCAACGATTTGTAACATGATGACTTCTGCCTCCAAAATTCAATCGCGCAAGATCTCCATGTGCGAGCTCGTCCTCTTTTGCTTAATTTAATCATCGAAAGACAAATTTAATATGAGGAAAAAGATATCCAATACGTAAAAAGACTGTTTTACAATTCTTTGCATTCTTCAGAGTATTTAGAAGATACCCTCGACATCCTCCCAAAAAGAGGGAAGTCACCGGAAAACATCGCCCTCACAGAAGAGAAGGGAAAAGACGATTGCTAGCCGCCTATGATGCTGGGACCCCGACTCCTTATTGGTCACCGCTCAGGATTGAACTTCTAGCAATTTTGATGTCCAATGAATTAGAGGACTTTCCATTCATCTTTATGGACTAAACAAGTGCCACCGAACAACTTCTACAAACTGTGCAGTAGTGAAGTGTTTGTGTGAGTGTTGGTGCCAATTACGATGAACTGGAATGGAAAACTTTAAGTCCGTAAGTAGTAAGCATTCATTAACATAAATCTGAATCTATTGCAGTTTCTTTACAAATGCCTATAACTCTGCTCTCCCGTCTGAATGTCTGTTTTTAGGTTAAGTGTTGTTTTCAGTCCGACACTAATCAAAATTTTCGTAGAAACTAAATTCCAAATTAGATTCATTTTAAAAAACAAAGGTACTCGCATTGAGCCTCACACACTACCTTTGCTATTAATGAATGTTTCCTTTTGCTCACAATTTCCTCCACGAAATTTGTGTACCTTTCATTTACTCTAATAATCTCCCTCGTAAAATAAACATGAGGATACGTTCTAGATTTGTTTAGGTATGGAAATCTCATCTGGAAAAGAGCGTTTAGTGTGCGCTGTGCCCCTGAGCCCAGGTAAGACTCAGTAGCATAGGCACACAACGATATTTTGCTGCTATCTGTCAGTCACTTTTATATTATGTTTATTAGTGTTACAAACTTTTAATACAGTTTTCTATCCTTCCACTTGCTTTTAAACTTTAAATTTCACTCTTTGTCACAGTTCTATTGGTATGTCGATTTCCCATCGTATTTTATTACTAATTCAATTATGTTCTATTGAGAGATTATTTGCAGTTATACCAAAAAACAATCCACATGTTTATCACCATTTCGCTTATATAATTTTTCCTTTAATAACATACCAGAAATGCTTTAGTATGTAAATAAATGTATTAAAATTTATGATGATTATTATCAGATAAATATTAATGTAAGTTCAGAAAGGATTAACAAAGAACGCATGTTCTGACAAACAGAAGCCTAATAAAGGAAAATTAGTAACGTTGCACACTCTAGTAGTAGTAGTACGAAAATAGTGTAAGAAATAAGTCTCTCATATATAGAGAATAGAATACACGTATACGGTAGATAAGCATGGGTTTTGTATTATCATCAAGAAGAAAGTGACCTACATATACAATTTTGGTGACATGTAGTCTATCTCTACAAAATGTACACCCAATGAAACATGTTTCTTCACCACATCTCGAAGTCATTTTGGGTGATGAAGGTTTCTCCTCAGAAATCAGTTTATTGGCAAACGGCGAACGCACTAACAGTGAATTAAGTAAAGGAAAGAATTCACTGTGTACCAGGTGGGAGAAATTAACAGGGGCGGCAGAAATATATAGTGCAAATAGGTAGAAATATAAGATTTGGTGAGCAGAATACACTGATGTATTTTCTGCAAGATACGGAATTTGCTCTCAGCTTTCCAGCACACTTCTGTTTTATGAAACACTGAAACTTAATGAGTGGACTTTTGTAATAGTTTGGTTTTTGCGATTCTAATCAGTTACGATAATACTGTAGCAGTCTCGAAAACACTGAGCATCACCTTCCCTAATAATGAACGCACATTTGGTTTCCTTGTCTGCAGGGACAATGTGTGTCGACTATTTACTCGTGGTGTCCTTTTTGGATTGCAACTGTACGCCCAGTTTTAATCCATGGAGGTTCACGTTCCGCAGGAACCTTTGTATCAATCTGATACGGCGTCAACATTCCCAGTGGACTACTACGTCCTTTTTTGTTGTTTTAGTAGAGCGTGACTAACTTTACAATCCAGAAGTAGACATTTGTATCATGTATGAATTGTTTCTAATATGTAAGGATAATGACTCACTTTAACATTCTGCTAAACTCCTTAGAAATAATATGGTTTGGGAACTACGGCCTGCACGTGTGCAATTGTGTCCGTGTCCTTGACATCTGACTTCTTCGTTTGTTCAGTTTTATAGCGCCTCTCGCAATTTGCCTTCGTCTTTGTCGGTGCTGATTACTTTTTCATACGCTCCCTCGATGTTAGTATCAATATCCATCGTCATTCCTCCCGTTTAGTGTAGGAAACGAATCACAATAGAAAAATCCCTTTCTGTACACGTAAATGTATCTTCAATTTGTTCCTATAGCGGTATCTGGAGTTTACTACGCTAAGTGATATTCCTTAACTTCGAAAATCTAAAAGACACAACAGCTTTATAGCCATTTCTTTTGCATGTATATAGTGT